>NC_140443.1:2327417-2389917 GCF_963576455.1 Neolamprologus multifasciatus | reverse complement strand
TTGCCCCTGGAGGGGGGAACTGCACCCAGACCCAGGTTGTGTTACCCTTTTCCCTGCAGTGGGGAGAAGCAGACCGCCCCGACTCCGCAGCAGCAGGGAGGCCCCACACTCCGGACCCCAGTCGGACGGCCAACTCCTCCTCCTAGCCCCCCTGCTCCAGCAGAAAGCAGAGAACGAGGGTGAGAGAAGACTCCTAACCTCCCTCCACCCGCTCATTGTAGTGTTGATGTATGTGTGTTCTAAGGTGCGTTTAAAACCCAGGAGGGCATGGAGCTACCTGCCAGAGAGCAGCAGGTAAGCGCATAGTCCCTCCTGCTAGCCCTCAATGTCTACGTGTATTTAAAATTGAGAGGTGGGCAACGACGCCGGGGGTGAGGTGTACACCCTGATGGTAATTGGGATTCCGTGTAGCGTGCCCACCCCCAAGATCCTATATTTATGTGTAATGAGAATGTGAGTAATGTGAATGTCTAAGTTGCGGGATAAAATTGAGGCAGAGGCAGCCAGAAGGGGACAGAGGGGGGGGGGGGTTACCTCCTCTGCACCCTGGTGACACACCCCCACTCCAAGGCCCTGCATGTGTGGGTGGTTGTGGTGGAGCGGGAAGAGGGAGGCAGCTGGAGATGGGGAGGGAAGGAAGGGAGGAGCAAGTGACCCCTCCCTGGGGCCAGCTCCCCCGCTGACCCCAGTAGGCACCCCCATACTCCGCGACCCACCAGGGAAGGGGGGCCCAGGCCCATCCGAACCGGGGCCCAGCGCAGCGGCGCCGCCCGGCCCCACAGAGCCCGGGGCAGTCCACTCAACCCCACAACAGAGAAAACTGCACCCACCCCATCATCCACTCATCTTCCAGACTACATAAGACAATAGACGCCCAGGCTGAGATCTTCCTCCACCTCTCCTGTATCTCCCCCTCTTGCAGAGAGAGTTCCTGAGAGAGGAAAGCCCCTGCAAGATGTGACAACCCCCCCCCCCCCACCAGTTGAAGAGCCCCCCAGCTGGCTCGGCGCACCGGCGGCACCCTGCGCCAGTGGCGGGCCCCCATATACCCACCGGCCCACAACCCCGGCAACACACCAACCAGGACCCAGGCCCCCGAGGCCCGGCCAGGGCCCCAGGCCAGAGCCGGAGCGCCCCCAGAACCTCACGCCCGTCCCGGACCCACCCAGGGGCAGCCAGGCTACCAGGTCAGTAACCCCCGTCTGTCAGCACAGACCCTCCCCTAGCCCCGCTGCACGTAGCCACGAGGAAGCCGTCACCTAAGAGCCAACAGAGCCCCTAATTGGCCATGACCGCTACCCCGGGTTGAGCCCCCCAAGGAAGATGCTCCTGGGGAACCCCCCGACGCCCCAAGCCTGACCCTACCCCCACACCAATCACAACAGTGAAGGCGAGACCAAAATATGGCCCCCCACCCCCACTAGGTGATGGAGCTGATCAGAGGAGCCCAGAGCGATTGATCTGATGTGGTGGCAGAGGCTGTATCAAGACTAATGTAATCTAATAGATAATTTCTATATTGGTTAGAATTAAGATTGTTTTTATTTTTCCAGTTCATGAGGACTGTTTTCTTGGCTATGCATAGAGCAGTGAAAACCATATGGGCTATATTCTTTTCTGAAGTGACATTATCTAAGCTGCCCAACAAACACACTAAGGGGGAAGTTGGAATGTTACATTTCAGACACTTTGATAAGTCTTCACATATCTCGCGCCAAAACTTCTGAACTGGTGGACAGAACCAAAGAGCGTGGATATAATTGTCCGGTGAATTGGTTTGGCAGTGTGAGCAGTTGTTGGTAGATGCAAAGCCCATCTTGAACATCCGATGACCTGTATAGTGCACTCTATGTAGTATTTTGTATTGAATTAATTGAAGACTGGGATTTCTGATTAGATGAAAGGTTTTTAAGCAAATCTGAGACCAGAAGTTTTGGTCTAAGTTAACTGATAAATCCGCTTCCCATTTTGCAATAGGAAGTGATATTGATTCATCTGTTTTAGAAAGCATTCTGTATATTTTGGATAGTAATTTGGGGGTTTTAAGAGTAAAAAATTGAACCACACTTGGTGGTGTTTGTAGTTCAACTTGACCCAGTTTAAATTTATTTTTTATTATGGATTTAATTTGTTGATATTCTAAAAATCTTTTCTTGTTGATCCCATATTGTGTAACTAGTCTGTCAAATGAAATAAATTCTGTTCCTTCTAGTATATGTTCTACATATTTGATTCCTTTACCATTCCAATCTGAAAAGTTTATCATATTATTGTTTTGTAATATGTCAGGGTTGTTCCAGATAGGTGTACGTTTGCATGGGATTAATGAAGACTCTGTCAACTTCAGAAACTCCCACCATGCTGTCAGAGAAGAGCTGATGTTGATGCTTTTGAAGCATTCATGTCGTTGGATGTTTGAGCTGATAAATGGTAGATCTGAAATCTCTAGATTATTGCAAAGTGCTTGTTCTACATCTAGCCAAGGTTCATCTAAGAGGGTATGTTTTAGCCATCCTGAGATAAACTGAAGCCTGTTGGCTAAGAAGTAGTGCTGAAAGTTAGGTAGTTCTAATCCTCCTTTATCCTTGGTCTTTTGTAGTGTTTTTAAGCTTATACGTGGGGGCTTATTTTTTCCAAAGGAATTTGGACATATATGAATCTAGAGATCTGAACCAATCTTGCGGCGGTTTAGTTGGGATCATTGAGAATAAATAATTTATTTTTGGTAATACCATCATTTTTATAGCAGCAACCCTTCCCATGAGTGATATGGGTAGACATTTCCATCTAGCCAGATCACCTTCTACTTTCTTTAAAAGTGGGGTATGGTTTAATTTAGTTAGATCTGCAAGCTTGGGAGAAATATTAATACCTAAATATTTTATATTTCCCGATTGCAGTGGAGTAGAAGAGGAATTATGGAAGCAGCAATTAATAGGAAGGACTGTAGATTTTGACCAGTTAATTGAGTAATCTGATATTCTTGCAAAAGAGTTTATCAATTCAATCACCCCAGTGATATTGGTTTGTGAATTTTGGAGAAAGAGTAACACATCATCAGCATAAAGGCTGATTTTATGTTCTACGTTCTTGCATTTTATGCCCTTAATTGCTGAATTCTGTCTAATTGCTGCTGCTAGTGGTTCGATAAAAATTGCAAACAGTGAAGGGGAGAGTGGGCATCCCTGCCTGGTGCCCCTCAGGAGACATAAGCTGGAGGATGTCTGGTCATTTGTTCTGACACAAGCTGTTGGGGAATTATATAATATTTTTAACCAGTTGATGAAAGAAGATCCAAAACCAAATTTGTGTAAAGTTGCAAATAGAAATTTCCAGTTAACTCTGTCAAACGCTTTTTCTGCATCTAAGGAAAATATTGTAGTTTCAAGGTTTTTACTGTATGAGTAGTCTATCAAATTAAGTAATCTACGTGTATTTGTTGATGAGTGCCTACCTTTTATGAAACCAGTTTGGTCAGGATGAATTAAGAGGGGGGTTATTTTCTCTAGTCTCTTCGAGAGAGCTTTGCAGATTATTTTGAGGTCTACATTAATAAGGGATATTGGACGATAGCTTGAGGGATATACAGGGTCTTTGCCTGGTTTTAGCAGGAGATTAATGTTTGCAGAATTCATATTTGATGGAAGTCTGCCCTTTTCTTTGATTTCTAACAACGTTCTGTAAAAAACTGGTGCTAGAATCGTCCAGAATTCTTTGTAGAATTCTGCAGGAAAGCCGTCTGGACCTGGAGCCTTATTATTGGACATATTTATCAGGGCTTCCTGGAGTTCACCTGATGTCAGTGGCGAATCCAGTGCCATTGCTTGAGATTCTAATAATTTTGGGAGAGTTATGTTGTCTAAAAATTGATCAATTTCCTTTTTAGATGGGTTTATTTGTGGTGAATACAACGTTTTATAGAAATCCCTGAAAATGTTGTTTATTTGTTTCGGTTCATATATTGTGTTCCCAGATGAATCTTGAACAGCACATATAGTTGTTTTTTCTTTATTTATTTTTAACTGGTTTGCTAGAAATTTACCGGATTTATTACTATGTTCATAATTTTGTAAGCGTAGTCTTTGTACTAAGAATTTTGTTTTTCTATCAATTATCTCATTTAATTCTAGTTTTGTTTTGCGTATTTTGTTCAATGTTTCCTGATCTTGGTGGGACGCGTAGGCTTCTTCTAGTGATTTGATGTTTTTTTTCTAATTCCTGAATATTTTTGTTTTCTTTTTTCTTTTTATGTGATGAGAAAGAAATTATTTTACCTCTCATCACAGCTTTCCCTGCTTCCCATAAAACAGAAGCTGATGTTCCGGGAGTGTCATTAAAGTCTAAATATGAAGTCCACTCTTTTTTAAAATATTTAATAAAGTCTTCATCATTAAGCAGTGATGTATTAAATCTCCAGTTTTTACTTGGCATAGTATTATTCTTGTGCATTAGTGTTAGAGATACAGGAGCATGATCGCTGACAGCTATAGGATGAATCTCAATGTCTGAAATGTCGCTCAGCAGTGAGCTGCTGACCAAAAAATAATCCAGACGAGAGTAGGAGTGATAAACATGTGAGAAAAAAGTATATTCCTTACTGGTGGGGTGAAGGGAGCAACCAGACTTAAAAACAACCGTACTTTGTTTTAGGATCTGTACTTTGTTTACATTTTTTGGGCCTTTCTTGGTTGTGAAAACTGACCGTAATCTCAAAGGAATCACAAACTTGTGCTAACAAAAGCTCACGTTGGTCAGACAGCCAAACAACTCAAAACAAACCACAAGCTGCACATTCATTGACCTCCGCTCACCGTCACAGCGACGCTCGGCTTCAAAATAAAAAATGCATCCCTGCAGCTCACCTGGTGCAGCACACACCACGTGTACTGAAGCTGTAACCTCACTACCTGAGGGGCCCACGGAGAAACAATCGGAATAACATAAAATACTATAAAACATCATGAAATAAAACAAAGTATCTGGAAAAAATCTGAATAGAAAACAACACAGAAAATATCAGATGTGACGCTAAAGTGAGTCAGAGAGCGTCATCAGTGCAGGGCTGGCATAGCAAAACGTTCTGTGGTGAGGGGCAGCCAATCAGGAAAAGGTGGGAGGAGCTAAAGCTGCTCATTTTAGGTAATGAAACAAAGTGTAAGATACAGAAGGATTATTCTGAGCTGTCAATCACGCCAACAGGTTGTTGGTTCATCTGACATCCAAAAACTGGAAACGTCCATTTGGACGTGTGTCCATTTTGGACGATATGATGAAAACAAAGAAAAAGATCATCACAGATCCTCAAAATATTCAAAATCAATGGAGTATTTGTTTGGTGTTTCATAATTCTGCCAAGGAAAAGTAAAAGCTCGCTATCTGGGAAACAAAATCTTTAAACCAGCCAATAATCCAACAATAATCCATCAATAATCCATCAATAATCCAACAATAATCCATCAATAATCCAACAATAATCCATCAATAATCCAACAATAATCCAACAATAATCCAACAATAATCCATCAATAATCCAACAATAATCCAACAATAATCCATCAATAATCCAACAATAATCCATCAATAATCCAACAATAATCCAGGGCCCGGCTTAAAGACAGGCTAACGGGAGAGGAGATAAAACGCCCACATGGAAAAGATATATATAAATCTTATGAAGTTTTTATCTGTCTTGTATGAAACTTGTATGTTTTGGATATTTCCTAAAACAATATATGAAAGAAATGAGAAAGTGGCCACTTTCATGAGTAAATCATATATGTTTTTACTATTTCTTTTCCATATGGGCGGCCTGTGTCCGATGGAGGGTTATCACAGTTTAATGTCTACAACACTGAAGCTGAGGATTAACCTCCAGCTTTAAGAAAAAAAGCCAAACTCCTTCATCTGCATCTTCTAAACGCTGCAGTATGAAGTCTGAATGTGGGGGACGACAGCAACCTGCAGGTGCTGACTCCAATCAGGAGTGTTTTACAGCCACCGTTAGCTCATAACAGAGTCTCCCACTTCAATTCTGCTCACTGCACTCATGAAATCTTTTACTGAAGACAAAAAGCATTTGTTATCGATGGCGTCGCAGTTCAGTGTCCTTTAAAACGCTGGGAAAGTAAAGGAAAATGTGACTTTGCTGTACGTGGGGGACATTTTTACAGCGACACAAGTCCCCGGATCACTTTGTGTATTATAGACATTACTTCACTGACAGAGTTATAAAGTTCTCTCCAGACTGCAATAAGCCCCCAGAGATTATGACTTTACTTCTGAAAAACTTTAGCCGGATACAGACAGACCGCTCTACCATCAGACATCACAAAAGCCAGGAAATAATCCAACATCCACTTTCACCAGCACCTTAATCAAGTCTCGACTGTACAAGTGGGGACGTTAACTGATAGGCAGCGACCCAACAACGATACGAAACAGTCACAGTTTTCTCATGTGAAAATAGTAAAAGAAAAAAGGGAAGAAGACAGATGGAAAAGTTCCTCCTCTGAGGTTAAACTCAATTATGAAGATATTGTTTCTTAGCTCTGCTACTGGCCACCAAAGAAAGCCTGAAACAATCTATTCGATGGCCAACTGTGATCCAAAAAAGCCTTCTGACGCTCAGTCTTCATGAGTTTATGAAAAACTCTGTGGAAAGCTACAAGCAGTGACAGTCGTGATTAATGGTGCTGCTTAAATCGTCCACAAAACTGGCAAATTCATACAAACACTCATACAAAATACAAAAACTCATACAAACACTTTAGATTTAAATTTAAATCTAAAGTGTTTGTATGAGTTAGAGACCAAAGGAGTCACATTAACTGTGGACATGAAAATGTAAATGTCTGTCATTGGTGTGTTTGTGGTGCAGATTAGGAATGCAACGATACCACTTTTTTCAAACCGATACGATACCGATACTTGGATCTGAGTACTTGCTGATACAGAGTACAAAAACCGATACTTCTACCACACACACACACAAATACAATTAATTGGAAGACAGGTTTTATTTTATTCCCTGCCGATAAAAAATAAAATCTTAATAAAAATGACCACAAAAAAATTTCAAGTGAAAAATAAGCACTTCTGTTAAATTATTGCAGAGTCTCCACATTGTAATTTAACAAAATATCACTGAACTATTGGCACTGTCTCGAGCTTTCAGAATAATAAATAAACACTTCTGTTTGGAATAAAATAAACTTTTAAATTATTGCAGAGTGTCCATATTGTAAACAAACAAGCAAAAATAATTATTATAAAATAAATAATAAATAAAATAATAATTGCCCCCCTAGTGGCCAATCTAAAAAACTACAACAGAAATGACAAGCCACCCTCTGATTAATGAAATAAGTTGGTATCGGTTCATGGTATCGGTTAACTTTTACGAGTATGAGTACACACACATTTTACAGTATCGGCCCCGATACCCGATACCAGTATCGGTATCGGTGCATCCCTAGTGCAGATGTGAGGTTCTAACATCCAAACATCACAGCTAGCACTTGATTTTCTTTGGTTTCACTCATTCTGTTTATTAAATAGCTGGAAAGTCAGGCTTTACCCACGATGCACCCACAGCTTTTAGACTGGTCTAATCCTCACTGACTGGTCTGTTGCTCTGTTTCTTTTTACTGGTACCCAAAGGATGGATTACCAACTGGGCAAAGCGGGAAACTGCTCAGGGGCCCAAGACCCTAAGAGCCAATCTTTTTACCTATTTGTGACACCTTTAAAATAATTACGTCTATTTGTTCAGTGAAAAGTCCTCAAACACTGGGGGCTTCAAAAGTGCAGCACTTGTTCTCAGCACGTTTTGACGTGATTCTTACCTGAGTGGGAGAGCTGCAGCCGCGGCCCCGTTTGGCTCCAGGTTTTGGCTTTGGCGCTCGATGCTGCAGGCTGCCACAGCAGAGGGACCAGAAACAGCATCGTGAAAATCGCGTGCATGGACGCCGCTTCTCGGGTCCTGACTGCACCTGCTGCCTGCAGGGCTGCAGCAAAAATCAGCATCATCGTGAAGAAGGACCGTCTGACCGGTTACATCACACTCAGGACGGCAGCTGATAGGAGGAGAAATGAGAAACAGGACAAAGATGACACGTTATGTTAGATATGCTTTGAAGCTCAAGAAGCTTAAAATGCTCATAATCCAAGAGCACCTCAGACGAACCCAGTCTGGCTCCACCTTCACAGAAACATTTACACGTAACCTGCTGTGTTCGGCTTCGTCGTGAGATCACGCTGCATGCACAGCATCGGTGTTTAACCTACAGGCTGGTGGTATCGGGAGCAGAACGAGGACCACCGCCACCGTGCAGGACTGTGGAGTTTGTCTGCAAACTGGAGAGGCTGCTAACCATTATGAAGTACTCGGTAATTAAAACGTATGCAGAGGAGAGCACGTTATGTGTGTCTATTTAAACACACCAGATGAAAGCAGCTTCACTGTTGAGTTATTCCAGTCGAGCTCAGTTTAATTATTCGGTTCATGGTAGTTTGGAGCTTCTGCAGGATGACTGAGGAGGACGGGGGGGCGATGCGCAGCTCAGACTTTGCACCAGCTGGTGTGCGACCTCTTTAGAGGACTTCTGAGCTACTTGCAGTTAATGATGTGGGTTAAACAAACACCAGAGTTTTCTCTGTGATGATGTCATCTGACTATTCAGGGCTCTGCAGCACATGATGTGGTCGCTGCATTAATGTCCTTTAATAAGCGTACCCACAGCTCTGGCAGTGTTTTGCACAGAGAGCATCAACACTCAGCAGCCCGGTGGGCGGTAATGCATGCAGTTATCCTGCAGCAGCACTTATGTGTGCATTAATGAGTCTTTCTTTGAGCAGGTTTTCTCTGGGTGGCTTGAAAGACGTTGGAAGATAGCGCTGTGGGAACGTGGTTCGTGAAGCACTCTGAGTGGTCAGGATGAACACTGTTTAAACAGTTCATTCCCATTTAAAATCAAAATACATCACATTACTCACAGCGGGCTGTACTAAATCAGTCATGCCTCATTTTATAGCAAATCATCCAAAACCTCTGCATCATCAGGTGAAATATGCAAACTCGCTCCAAAGCCACTGAAGTGTCACAAAGCGGTTCATGAAAAGAAGAGTTGTGTCAGTTTATGAGGAGAAGCTGTGCAATCAGATCTCATTAAATTAAGTCAACAAGGATAAACTATAACTGGAATATGTTTACATTCATATCGGAGGAGCCCAGAATCCATCCAGAGGGGCTTACTGGCATCTTGATCTGAGAAAACACTGGATGTTCTCTTGGCAAACGGCACTAGCTGCATATCTCA
The DNA here is from genome assembly GCF_963576455.1 of Neolamprologus multifasciatus. Lineage (NCBI taxonomy): Eukaryota > Metazoa > Chordata > Actinopteri > Cichliformes > Cichlidae > Neolamprologus > Neolamprologus multifasciatus. The sequence goes on along the minus strand of NC_140443.1, from coordinate 2,380,600 downwards.
TTTAGAAAACATTCCTAAACGTGAACAGCGCTCATACACTCCAAAAACAGAGACAGAGAGAGAGAGAGCCAAAGGCAGACCATAAATAATGTGTCAGGTTCTTCTTGGCCTGCTGAGTGAAGACGGATGCTGAAAGACGACGTAAACATGTCCAGCGTGTTTGCAGACACACTCAAAAGCTCGGCTGACGTCGTGACTGTTACGAGTCGGAGCGTGAGGTCGTCGTTCATGTGTCGAACAAGAAGCAAAGAAACAGTTTGTTTACCTTCTTCAGTTTGGTTATTTGGGAATCAGACACCTGATAAAGACATCAAAGGGCTCCGTCTGATATTCACAGATAATTAAATTCAAATTAAATACATTTTTGCAGAAACAGCCAAACTGTCCAGATCGAAAATCGCGAAAATCGAAAACAAACAACCTGGTCTTCTTTTTTTATTTCCCATATTCCCAAACTTCCTCTGCACTTTGGATTCATCGTTAGCAAATCACAAACACCTGGATAACTCTCCAGCACGCAGGAAGTACAGCGAGGCGGTGGCTCGGTTAATGTGGGAATGTAGCTCACGAGGGAACCGGGTCAATTTATCACTTTGTGCCGTTCATACATTACGGTGACGGCCGGTTTCAAGACTTTAGTTTGAGGGATGAACGGAGACGTACCTGCTGAGAGAGGGAAGGCAGGTACCTGCAGCTTGTTAGTAACTCTGCTCAATCTGATTGTCCTCTGCAAACAGTGTTGGGAAGGTTACTTTTAAAATGTATTCCATTACAGATTACATGCCCCAAAATGTATTCTGTAACGTATTCCGTTACGTTACTCAATGAGAGTAACGTATTCTGAATACTTTGGATTACTTAATATATTATCATGCTGTTTACAACTACATGAATGTACTATTGCTGTGATTTATTACTGTTACTGAAGGTCCGCGGCTCCGAACCGTAGTAAAGGGACCTCTGGCTAATACGGTGGGTTCTGTGTCGGCTCGTAGCTGAAAACTAGCTTTACTTTGTTGTCTGGGTCAACTTTGCTAGCAGAGACAGAGAGAGGCGTTGAAAGGCTGCTCCAACAGAACTTATTGTTTCGGAGGAAAACATGAACACGGTGTACAGTCGAGTCTTAATAGCTTACTTACAGCTGGGCTCGTCAGGCTCTCTTCTTGGCTGCAGTGGTTATTATTATATTTACATGCTTCCAGCTCCCGTTTTTGCTCGATGACAGCTCGTACTTTTCCTTTTTCTCCCTCCCTCGCTCACAGACACATAACGTGTATGGCAGTCCATTCTCCCTGCAGCACGGACTACACTGCCCATGATGCTACATTCTTTAGAGCTATACCTGTAGCATTCTGCCTGTTAGCTTAGCACAACAACAACAACAGGCGCTCTCTCACCCAGGAAACACGCAGAGAGAGCGTCACTCTGTAACCATGGCAACCGTAACGCTGCCACCTGGAACAACAGAACGTAGCTGTCAAACAAAACCCAAACAGTCCTGACCCGCCACAATATGAAACAGGGAAGTACCGCCGTGTAATCCATTTATTTCAACAAAGTAACTGTATTCTAAATACCACCTTTTTAAACGGTAACTGTAACGGAATACAGTTACTCATATTTTGTATTTTAAATACGTAACGGCGGTACATGTATTCCGTTACTCCACAACACTGTCCGCAAAATATAAGATGCAACGATGGACAGACGAAGGGACAGAGGAGTGAAATCAATCCAGGTATAAATGGTGTCTTCCGTAGTTTTACATATGTTGGCTTCGTTATTTTGAGTCTTTCTAGTCACTGTGAGCCTGTTTGTGGTCGTTCTCTCCGTCTGTAGTCTGAGTGTGTCTGGAGATGTTTTCAGGCATCCTGTGGTCCTTTAAAGGCCCTTCATCGTTGTTTTGCTCTGTGGTTTTTCTTTGTGGTCATCTTCGTTTTCTCTCTCTGTGGCCTTTTTTCACATCTCATTTCAGTTACATTTCATTTTTTGTACATTTCCTTTGTGTCTACTTGGACCTGCAACAATAAAACTCGATGTTAACAGCTGTTCAGTCCAATAGAATCTCCCGATTTCATCAAGCTTATTGAAGCACATCTAGTAACAAATTAACGACAACAACAGCAGCCCTAACTTAATTTCATTCCTTCCACTTTATCCATAGCCTAACCTAAACTATTCCAGCCCGTAAAGCACAGGACTCGCCCATGTTATCAAACCATAATTTGTCGTAATCGATCAGAGCGGATGGCTGGCTAACATCTTGTCAGCTGGTTTTAAAGAGCTCAACAGGTTGGACAGACGCCTGCTGACAGAAGAAAGACAGCTGAAGGTTTTTCCCTCAGCCGTGTTTTAATTCAGGACTTGGCAGCACCGCTCTGAGCATGTGAGAACTAAAACGTTCAAGAGCTCGCTGGTATCATCAGAGCTTTTCCATACTGGATGCACTCTGGGATGCACTAAGCTTTTCCAACCTGAGGAATTTCTCCTTGGCTTCTCAGTTCTGCCACACTGAAAAATAAAAGACTTCCCTTAAAGATGCAATCGAGGGAAACTGATGGCTTAATTAGACGATGTTTTGAAGGTTTAATGCAACTACACGCATCAAAGCAGCTGAGAATGACTCGACTTAATGACAGCCTTTAATATCCTGCAACTCTAATCCACCTAATGGCAGACTTGCAAATAAAACCCTTTCAAATGAAAAGCATTCCTGTGTAATTCCTGGTGATGACGGATTATTGGCTGTAATGGCTCCTTTTATTGTTTGAAACTTTGACAGTAATGACAGTCAAACAGCGGAGAACAAACACAGCTCATTTAAACATTTCTTTAGATGAAGGAAATCTCTCAGAGCCGAATCCTCACACAGTGAGGCAGAAACGGTGCAAACATCCTACTGATGAGAGCTCACTTAAAAATGTGTGGGAAATTTCAAGTAAACAACAGTAAAGCTGTCACCCCAGGGTTAAAAACCCAGGGAACAGACAGAGAGAGCCTGCATCGGTTATTATACGTGTAAAATATAAGCACACACAGATGCGATGCGGCCTCTTCAGATGTGTCAACGTGGAGACAGATGAGGACAAAGCGTCTCTCTGCTCGTCTGACATGCAAACATGTGACTGAGCATCTTGAGAAACTGTACTGCAGCGGAGACAAAGAAACGTGAAGACGCTCGTCCGTCTGTGTGTTTGTACCCAAGGAAACCTGGGTGTTGTCGAGACTCTAAATAAATCCCTGAAGGAAACTCATCGTTTGTTTCTACTGTCTGTCTGTCGTGTGATTCAGTCCCTCAGACTGAACACATGCACAAACAAACACACTACGCCGTCTCTTTCACAGCCAAACAATGTGGCAACGCCAGCGAGATAAGAGGGCCAAGTTTTCAAGGCAGCTCTAAAAATAAAACAGATGTTTATGGCATTTTTCTGAGGGGTGGGGGTCAGATTCAGTTCAACTGCAGGTCAAAGACAACTGTTAGTTTAAGCTAAACATTTAGCACTGTGGCTGTACTAGCATCACCTGTCCACCCAGAGCATTAAGAGTAGTATGCAACTAATAAATCAGTACAGTTTTACATGGATGAATGGAAAAACCCACTAAAAGAAACAGGGATCAAGTGAAGGATCAGCCACCATGGCTGGGCTACACTTATTGTAACTTTATCAGCTATTATAAATTAGCTTGGTTAGCAAAGTGATGTGCAAATGTGTTTTTCTGCTTTAAAATTGGACATTAACACAGGAGTCTATGAGTCACTATTGGAACCTTAAGTAAACATTAGAGGACCTGCAGCGTTTGGCACACCAGCGTTGGCTCTTTTTCATCCTCGGAGGTTGTTCTCTTGGACCGATTACATTAAATGTCTATGAACTGTGTCCCAGTATCACGCATCAGAGCCGTAAAGCAGCCACAGAGTATAAGTGGGCGATATTGTTGTGGAGAACCGTTCCCATGGTTATCAGCTGGTTCCATCTTTATTTTCTGTTCCTGCTGCATGGCGGGGGTCGCCGCCAAACAATGAGTAAACGCAACAAGCTGTGTCACATCCCGGTTTGCAGCCTCATCAGGAATCACTGCAGGTTTTAACGCACAAGCACCCTGCGATGCTTTCTTGTGTTGAGCTGATGGAGGTCAGGACGATGCAGAGAAGAAAAGCTGAGTGATATCAAAGAGTCAGACTGTGTATCAGTGACCTTGTAACCCACATCCTCAAACCCAGAGCTCCTGAAATAGGCTGTTTTTGCTCACAGATATCCACTCTTTGTGCACAGCTTCCTATGTTAGTTGAAGGAGAGGTTTGTTTGAATGACGAGAGGATAAAAATGTCTAAAACGGGAAAAGGAAAAGAAACATTTTTGTTTTCTTGTTGATTCGGTTCATTCGTCTGCAGGCCTTCCTGCAGCCCAGGCAGAGAAATCCTGCAGGCATCACTGCGATGATTTCACTGCCACCTCACAGAAAACCCTACAAAGACTCTGGATTTTCAAAGAAGTTAAGTATTTAACGCCGCAGGAGGACACGGGAGGCTCGGCCGCTCCTGGTGCGATGGCACCGTCCACACTTTGGACCTGCTTATAAAATCAGAGCCTCTGAATGCTTCACATGCTTTCTGTGACCTTCATCTCCCTGCAGAGTAGAAGCAAGCGTGTCTCGCTCCTGGTCGGGGGATTAAGTAGTTTTATTATGTTTACAGGAGGTGAGGTGAGAACGTGGCTGGCCACTTGAGGGAAGCTGAAAAATCTTAACTGCTGGGATGATTTATCAGCAGAGAGGTGGAGGACTCCCGCTGTTCTTCTTCTACTCTTTCTGGTTTCGTTTAATTCAAACCTTCACATTTGAGTATTTCTGCATCATCCTCCTCTTCACTGCTCTACTTTTCCCTCCTTTAACCCTCTTTATTGAAACTCTGCTGTGCTGTTAGCACCTGATCGCTTTTCTCTTACTCCCTCCGTCCTCCTCCGAGTCTTCTCCCTTACTTTAATATTTCTTGTTGTAAGTCAACCAGCGAAGGGGACAGCTTTACAACATCTCTCTGCCAAGCCTCTAATCCTCACCATGATTTAATAACTCCTCTTCTTCCATCTGAACCTCCCCGTTAATCCCTCCACTCATACTTCAACACTGAGAAGTGCAATATCTTTGTTTCTTTAATCCACACAAGTCTGTCTCTCTCTTTCATGTAACGCTGACTTATTTCCAACAAATCCCTAATCTAATAATCTTTATCCTTCGCCCATGTTTTATGCAGCTCCACAACCTGACCACACTCTTCTTCTTCTGCAGTAGAAGAAGAAGTCTTTGGTTCAAAAACAGGCTTAGGAAAGCAAAATGTACTTAAAGAAGATTACCGTTACTTTCCCGTAGGAACGCTGCGTTACTGCGTTACTAAAACTGTGATTTTTTTGCGAGAATGTCTCATGACAGTGACGTAAGCGAGTGCGACGTTCGTGACAACAGCTGTGTGCAGATCAACAATGGATCATATATCGAGTGCAGAGAGAGTATGAGCGTGCAGCGTTTAAAGCGTGGAAGTACTGACCTTACTTTGAGTTTGATTCCATAAAAAGTGACAAAAACATTAGTGTCCGTTGTGCGTGGGAAGAAAACTTCTTTTTACAGCGAAAAAACCCCTAAACTTCCAAACAAGCACCGAGTAGCTACGACGTAATGGGAAACTCACAGAGAAACTGCGTATCCTTCCACTGACCGCGGCACACCTGCACCAGGGTAAACCTCCGCCTACCCCACTCCTGCTTTACAGGTGAAAATAGAGCAACAGGACCGCTAGTCTTTGACTTTATTTATTTTCTGCTGTGTTTTACTTGCATCTATTTGAAAGACTGAGTGTAAACACACAAAATATTTTATTTTATGTGCTGGAATGTGCAGAAAATAGGTTTAAATGTTAAACTAATTTCTTCCAGTCAGAGAATGTTGCAGATAATTAAATGTTTGCTTGATGCATAAAGTTAAAAGATTAAAACTAATAAAACAAGTTTTAAAAAGAGACTTTTCCATTTGATTACATTTTGTATGATGATTATGCAGAAAAAGTAGAATTGGGCTGAAAGATCTATCACTTTATCACCTATTCAGGTTGTAAATCGTGTTTTTAAAAAGTATCTAAGTAACTAAGTAATTAATTACTTTTGAAAATAAGTAATCAGTAAAGTAACAGGATTACTTTTTTGGGGAAGTAATCAGTAATTAGTTACTGATTACTTTTTTCAAGACACCTAAACACATTTATCGTCGTCTAAAGTCTCCACTTTGCCACTGGGACAGTAAATCTGGGTTTGGTCAAAATAATTTGCTGATTAAATCAAAAATGAAAACGTTGTCACAGATACACTACAGAGCTTCAGCTATGTTTTATGAGCTCGTGTGTTTCGGTGCACAGCCCCGGGGCCCCCGATCCAGCAGGCACCCACTGGTACCTGACTGTACAGCTGAAACACACGCCCAACGTCTATTTATCTCTCTTAGCGAGCAGAACATAACAACATTCTTGGTTTACTGACGGTGGGTTTAAGGTCACACAGACGGGCAGGGTGCTGACAGTACGAATGTGCAGCTTATGCAAGAGTCGAATACACGAGCACGTGTGGAATGTGTGAAAAGCCTTTAAACAACAACACCTTCAAGATCGAGTTCATCACAAGCATGACAGAAACCCTCCATCTAGGGCTGGGCGATATGGCCTAAAATTCATATCGCGATATAATTTGAAGCACGTGCAGTAACGATATATATCACAATATATTATTTTCTTCTGTATAACGTATTTTCCGCACTATAAGGCACACTTAAAATCCTTTAATTTCATCAAAAATCGAGAGTGTGCTTTATGTATGAATTCCGGGTGTGCTTACTGACCTCGAACCAATTTTGGCTGCAGAAATCTGTTAAAAAATGTTTTAGTACAGCTTTGGTAAGCCGCACTGCTTGATGGATTGTCAGAGCATTACGGCTGCTGTAGGGAGGAGCTTTGCGCAGTAATCTGGGTCCAAAACTCCATCCATTCTGGTCCCAAAGTCAAACGAACACTAAGAGTTAAAAACTGTCTAAATTCTTTCATCTTTAATTAAATCATCAGTGTTGCTGCTTTATCAGGTGTAACAATTAAGTTTAACATCCAGGCATCCATGAAAATAGAAGTTATTAAATTTAACATAGTTAGAAGTTAACAGGAAGTTAGCTAACAGGAAGTTAGCTCGCTAGTTTCCACCTAAACATGACATACCATGTTCTGAGAGATTTTTGAAACTAATTATAACATTCAGCTCTGCTACCACTTCCAACATAAATGAAGACAGAAAACTAAGCAGCAGTGGCGTTTGCAGGGTTAGTGAAGTTAGGTTCACTAACCCTAGGTTAGTGAATAGCGACACAGCTATGTTAGCATAACATTAGCACAGTGAAGCTGGAGGATGAACGCTAACTTTTTCTCCACTCGATAAAATTTAAAGTGAGGGATTCTGGTGGTCAGGGACAAATGCAATCGCATAGCAGGATGCTATACATGGACCAAACTTCAGTCAGGAGAACAACTGAGATTATTCATCCACAATAAGAGGTTAGTTATTAATATACTGTAACAACATGGGAACAGAACAGCTATGAGAGAATTCAACATTAATGAATCAATGTTACGGAAGAGGAGGAAGTGCAGTTTTTGGCTTTCCCCATATTTCAAAAGTGCTTCATCGCTTTACTTTGACTGTCGGCATATTTTGCAGATGATAATGGTTTTAGCCGCTGCGATGCTTTCGACCAAAACAGGCGCAGCTTGATGACATCATCAACATGCGCTATCGCGATAGAGCAATATAGTCAAAATCTCTAACGTTGGCCAAATTTATATCGTTTCTATCGCCCACCCCTACCTCCATCCATCCGTCCTCTTAATTCTATTCCTATAGAATCTATAGATCTGTGATAGGCCGGCTTCTACAAATGGGAAGTTGTTTACATTATTTCTATATTTGAAGAGAAGAGAAAAATACAAAAGTCTCTTTAAACACAAAAGTAGATTTGCAACAATATAATACAATATTAAATATCTCCATATGTGCTTTCATTGCATACTTGTAATAAGCAATATTCAAAGGAAGTAAAGTACTGTAACTGGCACTTTACGATAACGTGTTCTACGATTATCAGGGATGGAAATAATAAGAGCAAAAGCATCAGGAGGCAGTAAATCTCAGAGTATTGCTCAGTGTTTCAAAAGGACAGGAAACTTTTCTTCTATTCTTTTGGGTTTTTTACAGCACATAACTCTTGACTTACTTTATTGAGGCTTTTGCGTTGCCAGACATGACTGGCACGTTGTGCCGAGGTAAAAGCATTTACAAAGCAAAAGCAGATGCTGAACAAGGCGCGTTATTGTGAAAGATTCTCTAATGTATGTTTAATATTTATGGTGCCGTATTTTCCTTCTCCATTTGTAAGGTCTGCTGTGTTTCTCTAACTTTTACAGCTCCGAGGACTTTGATTCATGCTCCTCTGGATCATTTTGAGATCTCAGCGAAGTGCTGACCGTATCTACCTTCACATGAAACAGATACGGACAAAGTTTCAATTTGAGGAGATAATTTGCAGTTGAAAAAGGCGACAAATCCCAACACATGTTACAATACTCTGTCGCATAAATATTAAAAATCACGACAACGTCGTATCATGGGTGAAGTGTTAGTGGCGTGATTCCCAGCTCAGCGTTGTGGCTCGTGAACTCGTTCTTCTGATTTCTGAGACTCTCCGGGAGATGAACGATATCGAGATGGGCACAACAGCAACCAGGCCGACAGATCAGCTGATAGGAAAACACCAGACAGGAAGAGCCAGGGCTGAACAGCAGCAAACAGAACCTTCACAATAAAAGCGAGGTGGGTGCATCATTCTGCATGGATAAAAAAACCAGATATCCTTTGGTGGATGTTAAAATATCTGTGCAGTATATAAATGGCTCATTCATGTGTCTGCACCACACTGAGCAGATCAACCACCATCAAACAGTCACTGAGAACACGCCATCTTTATCCCAACTCCTGCTTTATATCTGATGTTTGTTCTCCTGCCACATGGCTGTAAACCAGCTGTGCAGGATTTATTAAAAAGTGCAGATGTGAAAAAAAGAGGGGGTGAGCGTGCGTCAGTCATCTGACATTTAGCCACATCCTTTCATCCTTTAAAACACGGGTTCACAGAGATCCCCCATCACGGCCTGTTAAGTCGTGATAACTCGTTTTTTTCTGCGAAGAGAAAATTATTGCTGCATTCTTGATTCAGAGTCAAAGCCGTTAAAGCTTATTTGGATGGAATTTATAGCAGCAGTAATAGAAATATAACCAGCAGTGAAAGCCAGGACCTGCCCTGGATACAAGTGTGCTGCAGGTGGGTATTCACAGGTTCGTCACGTTCTCATCATCGTATAAATGTCTCTTAGGCTCAGTGCGTCTGCTGTGAGAGGCATTCAGAATATATCTGTAAAACTTCCTTAGATCTGAATGTCCACACTGAGCCGTTTCAGCTGCGCACGGGAGAAACTCTGAGATTTGATTTTAGAGATTTGTTTACAGGAGTCGATCCTCTGGCTCGTTTCACGGCTCTGAGACACGATTTGAGAGGCGGACTGGCGGACGTCAGACTCTCAGCAGGAAAGAAAACAAAATTCTTGAATCGAGGTCAAGAACATGAGTGATGGTGAAAGTTTTCGCTGGAAGGATCTGAACAAAAGGAGACTCGCTCTGACTTGTTTAGCTGCACCTGGAAGATGCTTGACGTTCCCCTGAATCTTTATCATCCACGCTGCCACTCTGCTCTGCACACACCACAGCCTGGGCGGGGGGGAGTTTCTCCAGAGCTATGTTTTGTTGAACGTGAACCAAGAACCTGTGAACTCGGTGTGATGCATAGAGAACAGATTGCAAAATCCCCAAAGCACAACTTTGGTTTGCTACATCGTGCTGGAAAAGCTAAATGTGACTTTAGCCATCATTAATACCAATTAGAGAAATTAGAGATTTTCTTTTAAATAAGACGAGTCATTTATAACCAGCATATGTGGGGAGAAGTCTGGTGATTAGAGCGAGGCCAACGAGGAAACCAGATATTTGATTTAGGTATTTATTAGGAACAGTTTGATTCATAGCAGGGAGTCCAGACATGTTTTCAGTCGGCATTAAGCGCTCCGAGGAGAACGTCTGCGTTTTAGTTCAGGATCGTTTTACTGTGAGAAGCAGACGTAGTTACTGCAAACTAATTAATGAGGAACTGGAGCAATGTGCTTATAACTGTGCGTGTCATGTGAAAAACTCCGCCCGAGCTGTCCACAGATGTTCCACGGATGTGCATGACAGCACAGTTAGGAAAAGAGGAACAAGTATGGCCTGCTGGAAGCCAGAGGATGTTAGCACGCCTTCGCTTTGCAAAGCTGCATCTGATCAAACCACAGGAGCTCTGGTGCAACGTGCAGACCAGACCGGAGTCTGGAACCAGCGCTAACGCCTCAGACCTGTCAGCACGGGGGTGGAGCGACGATAGCGTGGGCACCTGACAGCCGCTCAGTCGCCCGTGAACTCCTCTGTCCCACGGCTCAAGCTTGGGGTGACAGCCACGCCTCAGTGATGTCATAACCTGATGTGTAGCCATTGGAGAGCTTGTGCGTAACTGATGCGGCCTAGTTTCAACGAGATTCTTTCCTTTGCATGCACTTCCTGTGTAAATGTGTGTTTGTGTTGCATTTATGGTTTCTGGAGTTTTCCACCATGCTTTTGTCTTTTGGGGTCACGCTACATTTATATTTTGAATAATGTCTGATTGGCTGGAATTGAGGGATCGCCATCGCTTTAATTTCCTTTCAGCACGCCACAGTCCGGTGCGCCACAAAGACAGCGTGGAGTCCTTTTACTCCACAGTTCATTAACCACCTCGCACAGATAAAGTGAAACCAGAGTGGAGCCTGTCTGAGGTGAAACCACAGCAGCCGCACCCGAGACAAGTGCACGGCTTGTTTTTTTCCACAAAGATGACTGAGCTCAGAGTCAAGACAAACAAACATCATTGTGGGAACGGAGCTGGTCTCTGTGAGGAATTCTGGGAAGAGGAAATTCTTCTTTTTTACCCCCCCCTTCTCTCTTTCTATGATCACTGCTTGTCCCTCTATCTGTTCAAGGCCTGTAGGAAATATTCTCTCACTCTGGGGGTTTCTGGGAAGAGGAAAAGAGCTGATGTCACTTCCACACAAGGACAGCGAGGACAAGGAAACAGGGCCCCCGATTCTTAAACAACTCCCATAATTTTGAAGTTTGTCATATATTGTTATGCTTTCTTCAGCTGCATTGTTAGAGGCGAGACTTGAACACCTGCAGCCTGTTAGTCAATCTGTTAGACTGAACTCAACGTTTAAGAAAATCAGGGCTACATCCTTCCTCTTTTAAATAAAACACATAGTTCTTAATAGTTATTAGTTGCTCTCTATTAAAGATTGGGTGTGTTTTTAGCTGGACCTGTGAACACCGGTTGAATATCTCAGCCACCATTGATGGTATCGAGGGCGACTGAGTCAGTAGAAACTAGATAAGAGAGGCCCACAGGCGGCGCGATTGTTCACTGGACTGTGTGAATGTGTCAAGTGAGGTGATGGAGGAGAGGTACAGGACATGCCAGTGAACTCATCGATCCCCAGAGTTTCAAGTTTGCAGGTAAGACCTGAGGCAGGAATCACATACATACACATGCAAACATGGATTTTATCCCTGAACATTTTCCTTTGGTAAGAAACCTGAAGATCGTGACCCCGTAGTTGCTTCAGGCTGTATTTGGCGCTGTCCCATCTGAGGGCACGCGTGACTGGAGGCCTCTGTTCTGTTTTGCCCGGCTATTACTGCGCTCAAGTGACGTTTCTCAGCAACTCCCTGCTCACTCTCTTTACACCAGGGAGCAGCTGATTGTGCTTTAGTTAGCAGTCATGGCAACAAGAACACTGAAAAAAGATGCAGAGAAAGGATGAAGCAGGACAGCAGGACAGCGATGGATTCAGGAAATACTCTGGATCCCATCGATGGCTGTCAGGTCGTTTACAGAGACAGGAATAACGACGAAGACATAAACATCACCTTTTCACTCTTATTCCGTCCATATTTAGGTTTCCATTGAGAACCAGAAGCTTTTTTTAGTGATTACACCTTTAAAAAGATGTCTGTGAAGGTTCTCAGTCATCCAGGTCATCGTAGTCAAAGGGGCTTGCAAAGAAAAGCGTCTGGACTTCTTTAAGTTTCATCCGAGAAGCTTCTTCAGTTCTAAGGTCAAATGGTGGGGAGTCCCAGATATAAACCTAGTGGGAGTTTCCCCCCACAGAGGGACAAAAGGACCCCCTGATGATCCTCTAATCGCCTGAGCCAAGGTGTGAAACTGGGTGTGGGTCCCAATCAGCCAGAGTTTCAGGTGAGCTGTCCATCTGCATCCTTTAGATGCAGATGGACAGCTGAGTCTTGTCCTGTGGAGGTGGCTCTTCTGTGTTGTGCCATGCGCTTGTGAAGTGGCTGTTTGGTCTCTCCAATGTAGAGGTCTGGGCATTCCTCGCTGCTGTACAGCAAACACCACATTGTTAAGTCTGTGTTTTGGCGTTTTGTCTTTCGGGTGAACCAGTTTTTGTCTGAGTGTGAAATGCAGTGCATTTCAGACCCAGACAAGACAAGACTCAGCTGTCCATCTGCATCTAAAGGTCAAAGGTCACTCTTTCAAGGATGCCAATGTTCACATTTTGGACAGAGAGGACAGATGGTTTGAAAGAGGAGTGAAAGAAGCATCTATGTCCACTGTGAGCGACCATCTTTGAACAGAGGCGGTGGTTTACGACACCAACTCTCTGCCATCTATAATCCAGTTTTGAGATCCCTTCCCAGACGCCTTAACGCCCACTCACATCCTGGGCCATCTGACCTCAGGAAATCACATGATAAGGTGGGGCCAGGTTTCACAATGAGCTCACCCGAAACTCTGGCTGATTGTGACCCACACCCAGTTTCACACCTTGGCTCAGGCGATTAGAGGATCATCAGGGGGTCCTTTTGTCCCTCTGTGGGGGGAAACTCCCACCAGGTTTATATCTGGGACTCTCCACCATTTGACCTTAGAACTGAAGAAGCTTCTCGGATGAAGGTGAAACGTCTTCAAGCAACTTAAAGAAGTCCAGACGCTTTTCTTTGCAAGCTCCTTTGACCTTTATAAAGAGACTTTCTGCTCATCAGCAAACAGACAGATGCGTTAAATGACCGAGGAGTGAACCAAGTGAAGCTAAAGTTTTTTTTCCACTTTGCTTCTTCTGCACCAAGTACAGAAAAATCACTCGCTGTGGGCTTAGCGCCGACCTCGGTATCCCTACGCTGAACCTCTCCATGTTTGGTCCGTCTCCACACTGTGACTGAAACCATCAGACCTGCTGGCCTGACCGCGCTCAGGTCATCCAGCAGGTGCAGAGTGAACAAGTCTTTTCTTTAAAGCCTTTTTATTCTTTCAGGAGTGAAGCTGTTCCTGGAAGAAGCCCAGAAGGAAACGGCCGCCTTCTGTTAGCGTGAGTGAACAATATAATGCAGAGAGCGAGGCGCCGCGTGTGTCTGTGGGTAGACGTGCTTCTGCCTGTGCGTATAATCGCTCATGTCCACTGATGTTTGGGCTTCGTCTGGTTCGATGGATGGCTGCTTTCATGTTCCTGCTTTTGGGGTTTTTGGAGAAGGGTGGAGCTGGAAAAAAAGACCTGACCAGCAGGAAAGCCAGCTCTGTTATGGTCTCAACAAACGCCAGGAAGGAGTTTTGTGTGTCTGTGTGTTTTCACTGAAGAAGAACCCTCCAGGCAACCTGCTGCTGCCCATTAAAAAAGAACCCAAACATCTGTCACATCCTACCGTGAATCTGATCTCCAGCGTACGTCTTCGTGTCTACACAGTTTTGAGTTCAGTTAGAAGAGACAGAAGAGTTTAAACCTTTAATACTTTTAACAGTTCTGTTAATATAGAGAAAAGAACATCTTAGTATTTGTTTGTCTGGAAAATAAACTTTAATTCTTCGTCTTTCTGCCCTGAACTGATTTTCGATGCACGTCATTGTAGGATCGTTGGTTGCTTATAATAAAAACGAATTAGAAACCTCATCTAAAAATCCAAAATCAAAGATAACAAACCTTTTCTGTAAAGAGGGTCAGGGTATGTTTTGTAAACAAGCATCGACAATATAATTTCAGCAGTGATCGTTACATCTCCTGCGTCTTTTGTACATTTTTATAGGCTTTAAAAAAGTTAGATTTCTGCCTCCGTGGCTTCTCTCAGTGCTCCAGCTTCCTCCCACAGTGGACTGTGAATCTCTTACATATTATTCTCCCCACTCCGTTTGCTTCATCGGCTTATATTAATACTAGCTGTTGAGCCTGATAAAAGGAATTTTGATCCGAATCAATCCGTAAAAACAACTTCTGAATTCCTTAAACTTAAGCTGACTACATATTTCCGTCTGGGGAACGCTCCTTTAAAGACGACCTGACTTCTGACATATTGCAATAACACACGAGTCCATATGTTTGCTGAGCAGTCAGTAAGTCTTCACTGCAGGTTCATAACGGCCTGAAATTCCAATCAGTCTGAAGGGAGCTTTAAAGTTCGGTGTTCAGCCAAAGGTGTAAAAGAAAGAAAGTTAGCGGCAGGTCTGGTGTCTCTGCAGCAAGGTTATTATCGTTAACGAAAACTAACGAAATAACGAAAACTAGAAGTGAAAAAACATTTTCGTTAACGGAAATAAAAATAAAAACAAAAAAAGGAAAACTAACTAAAACTATAATGAGTGTTCACAAAACTAAAATTAACTGAATTTATAGCAAAAATGTGTTTAGTTTTCATTGATGTGTGCGTGTCATACAAGAGTCAAGGGTGAAAATGAAGTTTAGTTTCCAGATTTCTTTCTTGCTGTGTCTCATTATGCCAGCAGGTGGCAGCACGTTAGTCGAGTCGTCTGTGTTGCTGCTCCGTCCACGCGCAGAATCATGTCAGGAAAAGTCGGGAGCCAGAGTCCAATTTGGGATTACTTTGAATATGACTGTGTTTTGGATAAAGCAAGTGTCTTGTAGTGGAAACAGACAAATTATGAGGGACATTTCTAAAGGGAAAAAAATCCCACAAACCTTAAAGTGCACTTGAAAAGTTCACACAAGAAGGCTAACCTAGCTTAGCTTGAGAAGGTAAGGGAGCACACTCAACCCTCATCCCCAGAAAACAGAAGCTAACCCCAGGCAAGGCAGCGTGATGCATCCCGAGACAACAGGACGGGGATATCTACACAACTGTGTGAGTCAATTACCTTCAAAAAGTTTATCAATTCACTTGAACCAAAATTACGAACACCCGGTGCTGCGAGAGTTAATAGTCTCATTGGGGCCAAGATATACATTTTATAGTTGCCTGGTATCAATGGTTGTTCATCTGCCTTTATTTATTTATTTATTTAAAGAACCCATAGGTGGGAATGTGAGTTGTCTGTCTCTGCGTGTTAGCCCTGCGACAGACAGGCGACCTGTCCAGGGTGCAGTATGGTAGCTGGAATAGCAACATACCCAAGGATGAGCAGAATGACTGATATGATGAAACTGGGATTTTGTTACACTTAATTATTGCAAACACAACTAAAACTATAACTGAAACTAATCAAAACTAAACTGAAACTAAGGATTTTCAAAAAAATAAAAACTAAACTAAACTAGCAAACAATTGGTAAAAACTAATTAAAACTGATATAAAATTGAAAATCTGAAGTCAAAACTAAATAAAAATAAAAACTAATGAAAATTGCAAAACTATTAAAACCCTGCTCTGCAGGAAGACGAGGACCACGCCCTTATTTTCCTACAGAGAGACCAGACCTAATTTCCTCCTGAATAAAAATACCAGAATGTGAAAGTAGTTTCTGTGATAAGACGATACTTGCAAAAAACAGAAGAATGTGCAAATGCACGGCTGAAAAAGTGCATAAACATGACAGTCGAACGAGTTCAACATAAAATACAAGACAAAGAGTCTGTCTGCAGGACGAGAGACTCACTGTACAAGCAGGTTATCGCCCAGTTATTTCCACAAAGTACTGACAAATAAAAGAACTGCATTTATTTAAGCTGCATAGAGCTGCAGTGGGAGGCTGGAGCCTGTCTGAGTTAAGTGGCAGGTCCACCCAGGACAGGCTGCCACTCTCACATTCACAGGGATGATAGAAAAATCCTCCGCTTTCAACGAATGGCACTTTTATTTCGAGAAAAGGATGGATGTTCAGCATCGCTTAAAAGCATGATGGAATAAAAAAGAGGGAAGAATGTGGAGCCCCCCCAAAAAAGATTAACATGACAATCAAGCCATTTCCACCAAAAACACTCACAAAACGACGAATCTGTGATGGAGATGCATACGAGCACATCTTCATCTGTTCAGCTGTCTGCAGAGGCCCTGATCTGCATCAGGAGGCCTCGGTGCAGGGGTCACTGCAACATTCAAACACATGCAAATGGATCGAGTCGTCACTGGAGACAGAAATGTCTGAGTGTTGTCTCACGTGGATTTAACTGTCTTGCAGTGTAAGCTGTGTTGTCCTCGCACAGCAATCTGAAAGACTGACACACAGTGAGTAAGACATAAAGTAATCCTCCCTTCATTAGGTGCCTTAGGGAGCAGTGAAAGGAGCGTCTATTCACTGGATGCGGTGGGAACACTGGGAGCAGCCAAGCAAAAAAACAACCAACCAGCGGGGAGGCAACCCCACACAAGCAGACCCTGCCGACATCTCCTCACACCGAGACAAAGCCGTGAATACACGTGAGGCTTAAACTTCTAAAACTTGTTTCCCCCCTCCTCGCTTTTTTCATGTTTTCACCTCTTCTTCATCGTCATCCCCCCCTCCTCTGTCTTCTTAAAGAAAAGCGGCCTTCATTACTCTGACGGCTGTCACTCGGGCCATGGGCAGCTCAAACCCCCATCATCCGATAACGGCGTGCAGAGCAGCAGCGGCTCTGGCAGCCGACCAGTAAAGCTAAAGGAGCGGAAGCAGGATACTGTTTCACTTCTTACAGACGTTTTCATGGCAGAAACCAGCTTTGAAGTGCAGATTTTTGCAAGCTGCAGTCAAGAACGAGTTTACTGCCTTCAATGCTTCAGGTGGTAGAAGAACGGATCTGATTTCAGAGCTGCTGCAGGACTTAAACATTAGCTACCAGGTCTGAAGAACAATGACATTTCAGATGCAGTACGTGCTGCTGTGTGGACAGACATCTGCTCCTTCAAACAATGGTTTCTTTTGTGGGAAACGCCATGAGTGGGCATGCATTAATATGTTATGGAACAGCCTAATTATGTTTTTAGCTTCATGATGAAACCAGAAGCAGACTGGATGATAGGTGACAGCAAGCTGCCATCAAGGGATGAAAATCCCATTAAATCCCAGTGTAATCTATCCATTATTAAGCTGGGATAATGAGAGAGACCACTGCTGGAAACGCTGGATATAACATCACCAGAAGAGTCTGGAACATGGATTCATACCTGGGAAATATCACACTGACGTCGGATGAAAATGTGTTTCTTTCATATTCAAGCTTCAGTATCTGTGAAACCTGTTTGGACTAAAGAATATCATGACTTATACATGAGAAGCTGGAAATAAAATATCATTCACCAAACCTGCTGCCATCAGACATCCAAATATTTTAGGGGCTTCAATCATCCATCATTCGCTGTTAATATGAGCATATTATGGCTAGTTTTAAAGTCTGGCGCCCTTCCTGTCTCATGGTTTTCCCTTTCAGTTGGCTCACTGGACGGGGAGATCCAGAACTCCAATTCTACCAACTTGGACCGGATTTCCACTACAAACCTTAGAAACTGCAGCAGGAAGATCTGCTTCCAAAAGGTGGACTTGGAGGTAATGTGCACGGCCTCGGTGGAGAGCAGCTCTGTTGTTTGCCACAAAGGACTTCAGACATAAAACCTTTGCAGAGCAGAAACTTGTAGATGGAAAAATTTCATAACACATTTTTAAAAAGCTGGTGCAACCTCCTGTTGCCACAAACAGAATCTAAATCTGTGGGGATCACTGGAACCACTTTCATTTCTAATAATCCAAATCTGTAGTCAAATGCAACATTTTTTATTTTTAATGTTATATTATATGTATTTCTTACCACAAACAGCCCTTTAACCCTTTAAGACCTACCATAGAACCAAGTCCGCCAGAGCTTATATCATATTTTTACATGCTGTGGAGCCATTTTTGGGAGCATTTCAAGTTGCTATACATCAATACAACCGTTATAGCCCAGATTTTAATAATATGTCTGCATTAAGTGCATAGTAATTACATAAATTGCAAAAAAGTGCAATAAACTACAAAAAAATTGAAAATCGTTTTTGTTTTTTTAACATATATTTCTAGTTAGAGAAATTTAAGAGGCTTATCCCTCAAAACTGTAAATACAAAAAAGTTGCACAAGATAGTTTCCCACCACAGGAAATTTATTTTGAGTGTCTTCATAGTTTTATTTTTGAAATACACCAATTTTTATACACTGCAGGAAAAACGAAAATAAATATTATAGTGCAAATTTGCAAAAAAGCAGCATATGCATCAAAATAAACTATTTCCAGCAGTGCAATATGAGTCCTAAGCATCCCAGAAACCACACAGAAAGTCATAAAGTCAAAGATAACTTTTAAAAACACCAGTATAGGCTCATTGAGGCCCGGATGGTAAAAAACTACATTTCCGCGAAAATGACGTCACTTCCGGTTTCGGGCAGGTCATGGTGGACATGCGATAGTTCGTGCTGACATCTATTCCAATGTAGGAAGTGTTATGAACAGCTGATCGGATCAGCAAAGCGTGTTTCTGGAATATTATGCTTTCGTTGCTGCAAGTGCTTTTTATGCAGTTTTTGCAAAGCTATATGTGGAAGGAAACTGTGACCGAGGACAAGCTGATGGCATAAGATGTAAGTACAACATATGCAAAAAAAATTATTGCGCTAGCTTACGTGGTTGCAGAGCTACCGGGATTTAAAAGTAGTTGCACAAAACAAAGCGTGCCCGCTCCAACCGGTTTTAAAGGGTTAAAACACTATTCATTACACATCAACATTAATCATTCTGAGACGGGATCAGCGACCACATGACGGGCCAACAATTTACATCTTCATCAGCAGGACGCTGAAAAATGTCTCCATAATGTCTTTGTTGTCTCAGTTGGCTCTTTGCATACTGTGTCTAAGGGTGTATAGCCCTCTGCGGGGAAAAAAAGTTGCACGAATCATCACTCTTCATCTGTACCACAACACCTCATGAGTCTTCAAATATTCGCCCATATTTCTCCCCAAAAGCTTCAAACCCCCAGGACAGCAAAAGTTCCAGTCTGACCAGATGAGCTGAAGTTCATAAAAGAGACCAATCAGTCTGAGGGGAGCGTTAAAGGCGGCTACGCAGCTAAGGGTGTGACAAAGACATAAATTTAAAGGCTGCTCTCACGTCCACACAGTGAGACACGAGAGGTTTGCTAAAAACGGAGGTATTCACCCCGTGAGGAGCAACGAATGGCTTCTTTAATTCTGATGAAGGAACTTCATCCAGCATCAAAGTTAGTCTGAATGAAAGCAGTCACAGCAACACTGCAAACATCTGAAATTTGCAATATTTCTTTAAAGTGTGTCTACAAATAAGAAAAAGCTGGCAGTGATTTGAGTAGTTTAACATAATAACATGCATGCACTGAAGGACTGTGGTGGCAGCAGGTTAAGAAAGGTATTCAAACTCTCTGCTTCCCACCAATGATTTCCAGATCCAGAAGAACTCAAAGTGCAGATACAAGTAATCTCCCCGGGATCTCCCCGGATCTGCTCCGAGGTCTCATAAATATGCCCACAAATCCTTTGGTGGAAAGTCTGGAATCTGCCCAGGATGCCTCCTGATAACGCCGCCTCTGCTGGCTCCTTTTGTAGGTGCAGAGGTTCGACTCGGCATTCTCGTCTCCTCCGCTTCAAGCGTGAGGACAGATTTCCCATAAAGGAAACGGATTGCGGCGTACCTGTGTTTGTGATCTCTAGTCTGTTTGCCATGAGCAGAAATGTTCCTGAAAATTTGTCCTGAAGCCAAAATCTGAGCTCCACGTTTCCTTCACAGCGAACGGACTGTCGGGCATATCCGTTATTCCTGATGCTTCCTGATGAAACTGAAGCAGGAGCGTGCCTGCTGAATCTCTTTATATGAAAAAGAGATCCAGCTTTGATGTGACAGCACTACTACATACTCCAGTGTTTCCCCATACACAGACTTCACTTATTACCTGGTTATATCACAGATATCCAAGTCTACTTAGTAACTAATTTTCATTTCGTTACACTTCATTTGAGTTCGCTGCAGCAGACTGAGCTCAGTTATTCAGTGTTTCAGCATTTTTAAGCTGCGCTAACCAGAAAAATATGACATCACACAGAAAAGTTTGCGATCGTTTTACAAATGAAGAATTAATAAATACCCAGCTTGTCTGGAAAAAGAAAACAGGCCATTTTTACATGACTGTGGTCAGGAAAGAATCTCAATCCTTCCACTGGTGGGTGGACGACGTTCCAACAGGCCGAATACCAGCCGGTACATCGGTCTAAGCTCAGTTTCTGGAGTCACATTAAACCTTCAAATGCAGGTTGTTTAGCTGCAAAAGAGGCTGAGACATGCCGAGAAACGCTGCAGAGACGGAGCAGAGACATTCCCCGTGTGCGTCCACGGTGTGTATCTGTGGTTTGAATCTCTGCTGTGTTGATAAAGTATCAGAGGAGCAGAGATAACCTCCTCCCTCTGCCTCCATATCTGCTGTTGCTCTGGCTTTTACTACTTACACACACACACAGCTGGACAAACAGTGACACACACACCCTACATCACACACCAAAGGTCGATTAACACCAGATCTATATCAAATATTTATACTCACATTTCACTGATAGGAAACGTGGAGCAATAAGGAAAGGACACTCCGCTTATATTCCCGGGAACATAAACAGGAAAAATGAAATGAAATTTAAAGTTTATGTTTATAAAATCAATCTGAAAGCTCGAGTTCATCACTGAGCCGCTTTGATTTTTTGTTGAGGAAACGATGAAAAGCAGAGATATCAGGTTACCAGACGTTCACAGGCTGCAGAGACACCGACACCCGAGGATCAGCCATAGATAACATTCCCACAGATCGTTTTATTTACCAAAAGGACACATTTTACTCCACAGACCAGTGCAAAGAATAAATGCTCCAGAAGGCACAAGCTCCACAAACACAGGACCCCTGTCACTCAAAGAGCCCACGCCACCAAGACTGCAAATGCATGAGTTACAAAGTATCCAAGTCTGTGTACAGTTGCTACAAAAGGACCAAATTAGCTACAAAGAGCAAAAACATTTTCTCTGCAGGCTGCAAAGTGGGATCCACCAACATGGCAGTCTGTGGGGACTCACTCACTCTTGGAGCCAGTCTCAAGCAGCCAGTTTTGGCAACTGCTTCATATTTCAGCCCCAGAGGTTCCATCATGGATGTTCTCTCATGTGTTTCCACCAAAGGTTTAAGAGTTAAGAGCTAAAAGGAACATTTTGACCAGGACTGCAAAAGCGCTTTATTACTTCTTGGGACGGATTCGACCTAATTTGACTTTAAGTGAGCCAGCTCACTAAATACAGAGCCTATTAAACCAAAGCGCCTTCAAATTGTTTCTCTTTCAGTGAGAAGAAGTTTAAAGACACATTTTATCGCTCAGATGACGGAAGAAAAAGGCAACTTCAACAATCTGGAGCTGTTTTTATACATTATAACGAAGTAAATCAAAGAAAGCTATCAGCGCAACTCGTTGGGTTTACGTTTTAAGACATACATTCACAAAATAAATAAATGTAGCCACTTATGAATACATTTATGAACTATGCCATAGTTTTGTCTCTATAAGTAAGAAGGTTATAAAAGTGACAAAATTACAGTTAACAGACCAAAATTTACACTTTCATTTCCACATTTTCCAAAAGCCAACCTGTGGGCCGCATTGGACTCTCTGACAGGTCACTTCTGGACCCGGAGCCATATGTTTCACACACTTTAGCTTTAGCCCTTTGTCTGCCCGCCTACAAAGATTAGGCTAAAGTGATTTATCAAAAATGATGACAGCTTTTCACTGTGTGCTGTGTGTTTCAGTGTCATCATGAGCCAACACGAGCCTCGGTGGAGGCAGAGGATTTCTAAAAGTACTGAAGCCGCCGTGACAGAGTTAAAAGAAACAGCTGGACCTGTTTATAACCACTGGAAGAACTATGAATATGTTTAACATTATTTTTATCTTAAATTGTCAGTTTCTACAAAACAAACGTTTTTGACTGTTTTAATCCTTTAAGACTTACCATAGAACCAAGTCCACCAGAGCTTATATTATATGTTTACATGCTGTGGAGCCATTTTTGGGAGCATTTCAAGTTGCTATACATCAATACAACCATTACAGCCCAAATTTTAATAATATGTCTGCATTAAGTGCATAGTAACTACATAAATTGCAAAAAAGTGCAATAAACTACAAAAAAATTGAAAATCGTTTTTGTTTTTTTAACATATATTTCTAGTTAGAGAAATTTAAGAGGCTTATCCCTCAAAACTGTAAATACAAAAAAGTTGCACAAAATAGTTTCCCACCACAGGAAATTTATTTTGAGTGTCTTCATAGTTTTATTTTTGAAATACACCAATTTTTATACACTGCGGGAAAAACAAAAATAAATATTATAATGCAAATTTACACAAAAAAAAAACAAAGCAGCATATGCATCAAAATAAACTATTTCCAGCAGTGCAATTTGAGTCCTAAGCATCCCAGAAACGACACAGAAAGTCATAAAGTCAAACATAACTTTTAAAAACACCAGTATAGGCTCATGAGGCCCTGATGGTAAAAAACTACATTTCCGCAAAATGACGTCACTTCCAGTTTCGGGCAGGTCATGGAGGACATGCGATAGTTCGCGCTGATGAACGTAGGAAGTGTTATGAACAGCTGATCGGATCGGCAAAGCGTGTTTCTGGAATATTATGTTTTTGTTCCTGCAAGCGCTTTTTATGCAGTTTTTGCAAAACTATATGTGGAAGGAAACTGTGACCGAGGACAAGCTGATGGCATAAGATGTAAGTACAACTCCTCCGGTTTCATATGCAAAAAAAATTATTGCGCTAGCTCACGTGGTTGCAGAGCTACCGGGATTTAAAAATAGTTGTGCAAAACAGAGCGTGCCTGCTCCCACCAGCTTTAAAGGATTAATGATCTTTGATTTTAGACGCCAACCTTCCCTGAACTTTAGAAACCGAGCTTGCCTCCCTGAGCTAATGTGACAACTTACTAATAACTATGTGTAACGCATCAGCAGAGTTCTAGTTTACTGATTTCTAATGTTTGTGTATTTAGAGCCCCTCGGTCCACTAACAGCTAAAAATACATCAAAAATCATCTGAAAAAGATTTCCAGCACAAACAACCTGTAACCTTCCTGTTTATCGTTTATTTATCAGAGATTTGTGTTTTCTCCACGCTTTCTGTTTCCTATTAGCGGAAACATTTCCTGAGCCGTCCCCACAATAAGGAGGCCGTTTACTGCAAACTCACAAACAGCAGCTCAGCGTGCAGGAACAGTAAATGCAGCTCAATCCAAATCAAACTCCTCCTGGGACACTCAGTCTTTAACAATGAGTACGCACACACACACACACACACACACACACACACACTACAGGAACTCAAACAGTAGGCCTTTATTATTTGAATAATGGGAGGAAACAATGGAGCTGAAATTAGCCGGACTCTGGAGCTCTGAAGTGCGATGAAGTTTAAGAGAAAGCAGTTACTGATGGAAATGTTCTTCTAACAGCTGTAATAAAGTTTTAAAAAGCCAAACTGTTTTTTACAGCACTGAAGTGGGAAAGTGTCACAAACCCGGCACCCTTTGTATCTTTTAAGTGCCTGACATTAAACTTGTCCAGTCGGGTCTGATTGTGTCCTTTGATTCGAGGAGCAGGAAGCAAATAAAGTTTCCCTGGGAAACAGAAAAGGTATTTTTTAAAGGACAAGTTCAAGTTGTAAAGGACAGGAGATGTTTCTGCACACAGACACACACAGATAGCATCCAAATGTACACACACACACACGTTGGGTATTCATATCTTTGTGGGGACATATAATTGACATAATGCTTTCCCTAGCCCCTAACCCTAACCATGAAAAATGAATGCCTAATCCTTACCCTAAACCTAACCATACCCTAACTGTAACCCTGACACTAAAACCACATTTTAAATCTCAAAAATGCCTTCAAACATGGGGACCAGGATTTTGTCCCCATAAGGGTTGTTGGTCCCCACAAAGATAGGTAAACACACACACACACACACACACAGTGTAATAAAAATCTAACAGTTATTTTTAGGAGGGGAACTCGTTTCAGAGTGAGGTGAGCTGAGATTATGGTTATTTTACATCGAGTAAAACGTTATTTATGCAACACCAAGTGAGAGACGGATTACACTCAGGAATATAAAAGTGAGATTGATTTAAATGAGTAAATTAAAGACAAGCAGAACTACCAATAAAAGCCTCGAGAGTTTGCTCTGTGAAGTTTATAAGAAACTGGATTTATAAATGAAAGTGACTGAGCCAAATAACGCAGTCTCCTCTGATTATTGGCTTCTTTAGAACCATCGCGGCCTCAGAATAAATGTTTGCTGGCTCAGCTCGGTTGTTTCTAACATGTCAGTGAAGGTTGTGAACTGGGCCTGAAACAAACTCCAGAGCTGCAGCGCGTCACAGTCGAGCTTGAGGACGATTTTTATTCCCTCTGTAACAATAGAGATACAAGATGAGCCATCAGTCGTGCCCCTCAGATCAAAGCTGAGGAGCTGATTGAGCATCCGGAGACATGAGATGTGTGTCGGTGTACAAATGGGTGGGCGTGTCCTGTAATTATGTGGGACGTGTCCGGGCTAATCAGGCCGGATCTCGTTTTATTGCCGCGGGTCTTAAGTTTGTGCGTCAGGCTTTTAAATCCCACAGACGTAAACAGACTGAAATGAGTCTTTAGTCAGCGTGTTTAGAGTAAAAGGATGAGGTGCAAACATCACATACAAACTGTCAACAGATATAAAGGACAACTCTGAGGTGGTTACTTTGATTTTTATGGAGGAGGCAGAAGGGAAGAGCTCAACCCAAACAGCTACGCCATCCTTTGTTTTTCCAAGAAAAGCATTAAAGTGGGAGCACGGTTTCCTCTCTGTGTTTGGACGTGTTCAGGATCACTGTGTTTGGATCAGGTTTAACTGACTTATTTTAATTCGGCTGCCTTTGATGAAGTCTCTCTGGTAACAAAGGGTCCCGGGTTTAAACCACAGATTGCTTATAAAAGGGGGGACATAGCTTCTGGGAACTGATCTGTGACCTCAGTAAACACTTTCTCTAGTTTCAAGCCTTATTAAACACAAAATAATGTTTATTTGATGCGTTACAGTTCCAGTAACGTGCAGAGGGACAACGAAGCCTGGCACGATTTCCCTCGCTCAGTTCCATAATTTAAAAAAAGCTTGGATGGCGATGGCTAAAACCTTCAATTAGAAGCTTTGGAAACAAGTCTGCAAAACAATGGATGGTGTCACCATGGCTACTGGTTTAAACGTCTATTATATGAGTGTATCCCTTATAGTCAGCAGGCTCCACAAGTCACAGCCCTTTCATTTTTGGATCATCTGGAACAGCTGAATCAGCTTTACAGTCGTCTGGTTTAATGTGGCACAGCACTGTGTACACTTCAGTTTCACAGGATAAACTACAAGTCCAACAGAGCCATTTAGCAATTAACATAAAATAACAAAGCATTTATTTTCTCCATTTGAATCAGTAGCTTGAAGAAAGTAGTTTAACTCAGCAGCGTGTTACAATTCAAAGAGCTGTGATTAAAAATGGGCACAGCAGTGTTTCAGCGCACGTTAAAGTGATGAAAAGGACCAATGTGGAAACATTTATGGCCCAGTTTAACGCTGATGTGGAGCGAGAGGAGGTTCTGTGCCCCTGTGATGTTAGAAATATAACGTTAAATCAAACTAATGGCGAACAGTTCCTCCATTTCCTCACGGCAGTAATTAAATTCAGTTAAGATTCATTCCACAGCATAACCCGCATTCCTTCAAACTCTTGATAAAACACCAACAGCACTGAATATAATGTGCACAAACATGTCCAGTAAGTGGAGGGGACTGTAATTACTGCAAGTCCTTCTGACTTCCTGGTAGAAAACAATGAACTAATAGCTTGTTGATGACCGAGGAACTCAATCCCGCTGTCTCTAATCAAACTCCTTCACACGCAAAAGTTTGAGATGCTTTGATTCTTATCGTCATCTGAGCGATTTTATAATGTCTGCAGGTTAAAGATGTGGCGTTACAGACTGCTGGGAAAATATTCTGCCTCACTGGCTGCTTGGATCTGTGTAGTCTCACTTTTTGGGTCACAAACTAAACCTAACCTAACTATAATATTAATCAGCTGCTGGATCAATAGCTCTGCCTTCATTGCTGCTGACCCTGTATAATTCCTGCTATAGCCTGGTCAGCCTGAATGGCGTTAGCAACCAATTTCACAGTAACCAGAACACATATTTCTACCTAGCAACTGGAGGTTGCCAAATAGTTGCCAGCAGGTCTCTAGGCCTGTGTGATCGATCGCAACAGATTTGCTGAATCCATCTACTGTATTTTTTGGACCATAAGGCGCACCAGATTATAAGGCACATTAGGCGAAACAAAATCAGATCAAACTTTACTCAACTTGCTTCCTCCACTTCCGTACCATCGATTCATTAATGTTGAATTCTATCACAGCTGCTCTATTCCCATGTTGTTGCAGTATATTAATGACTAACCTCGTATTGTGGATGGATTATCTCAGTTGTTCTCCTGACTTAAGTTTGGTCCGTTTACAGCATCCTGCCATGCGATTACATTTGTCCCTAACCATCGGGAACCCTCACGTTAACTTTTATCAAGTTAGTTAGTGTTAGCGTTCATCCTCCAGCTTCACTGTTTATGCTATGCTAACATAGCTGTGTCGCTAGCCACACGTAGCACATCATTATATACCAGCTAGCCCAACTTCAGTAACCTTACAAACGTCGCTGCTGTTTAGTTTTCTGTCTTCATTTATGTTGGAAGTGATAGCAGAGCTGTACGTTTGAATTTTTTCAGAAATCTCTCAGTCAGAACATGCTATATCATGTTTAGGTGGAAGCTAGCGAGCTAACTTCCTGCTAACTTCTAACTCCGTTAAATGTAATAAATCCTGTTTTCATGGATGCCTGGATGTTAAACTTGATTGTTACACCTGGTAAAGCAGCAACGCTGATCGTTTTATTAAAGATGAAAGAAATTAGACAGTTTGGTAAATGGACTGGTTCTTATATAGCGCTTTTCCACTCTTCTGAGCACTCAAAGTGATTTACACAACTTGTGCATTCACCCAAGCACATTTACTTAGTGCCTTCTAACTAACATTCACACCCATATTCATACTCCGATGGATGCATCGGAGAGCAATCTATGGTTAGTATCTTGCCCAAGGATATTTGGCACGAAGACTAGGGGAAGCCAGGAATCAAACCACCAACCTTCCGATCAGTAGATGACCTGCTCTACCGCCTGAGCTACAGCTACCCAGTTAACAGTTTGTAACTCTCAGTGATGCCGCAGTGTTCATTTGACTTTGGGACCTGAAGCGGACAGAGTTTAGGACCCAGATTACTCCGCGAGACTCCTGATACGGTAGCCGTAATGCACCGACAATCCATCAAGCGGTGCGGCTTCGTAGCTTAGCAAAGTCGTACTAAAACATTTTTGACAGATTTTTGAGCGCTGTGTAGCACATAAAATCGGTTCGAGGTCAGTAAACACAACCAGAGTTCATACATACGGATATATATAAGGCGCACTGTCGATTTTTGAGAGAATTAAAGGATTTTCAGTGCGCCTTATAGTGCGGAAAATACGGTAACATTTCAATACAGAACACAGTACAGAGCTTATCTCAGTGGGGCTGCTTGATTATGGCAGAAATCTAATTCACAATCATCTCAGTCAATAAGAGATAAATCAGGTAATCTGAAAGTGAATTAAGGAGATTCAACACAAACGTGCAACAAAGGATAGAAAAACGGCGTCCAGCTGGACCAGAACCGTCTGGGACATCTACACAGAATTTTGATTTTGTGCCAATTTCAATTCATTTCAATCTCAATTTCATTCCTTAACTTCTAATCCAAATAAAGTAGGAAAGAAGCTGGTGAACGGCGGCACAGGACAGGTCACAATCGTAAAGATGGAACCATCCTGATCTGACCATGAAACATCGTCTGCCCCTGTGCCTGGTTCAGCCAGATGCTTCCTCCAGTTAAAAGGAAGTTTTTATTAATCCTCAAGGAAATTATATAAAGTATTTGATTGTGATTTGTCCCACTTTCACCAAGTGCTTCTCATAAAGCGTTGTTTGACTGGTTTGATTGCTGGTTTTCTCCTGACTACTGGAGGCTCTTTACTTACAGGATGAACAGCCTCGAGTTAGCTGTTGTGATGATTTGGAGCTATATAAATAAACATGAACTGAACTTGACATGAGCAGCTCTGTTTCTCTAAGCAATACCTCCTCTTCTTCACAGAGAAAAAAAAAGAACCTTCAAACAGTAATTTGGGCTTAAAGATATTTACTTTTTCCAGTTTTCAAAGCAGAGAATGAAACAGAGGAGCTTTCATTATGAGATCCTTCCCCTGCGTTAACTAAAGCACTTCCAGATAACACGTCTTAGTGGCAACACGCCCTGAGGTGATCTGTGTGGTTGTATGTATGCGAGAGAGCCAGAAAATGCAGAGATCACATTAAAGGTTATTTTAGTCTAACACAGTAAAATACCAGCTCCTGTTAGAGGGAGACGTGGATTTGCCTTCATCTCGGTCTCATTAGGGGACGATGTTCACATGTGTGAGAAGAAAAGATTAACACAGCTACTGTATCCATAAGTATCCATAAGTATTAGTATTAACTTTTTGCGACTTCACTTCTCTGTAGCTCAGTTTGTGAAATGCTTGAAAATGTTTGACTCCCAGCTGATCTTTGCAAGGCTTCACCTCAGCTAACTGGAGTCCCTGAACTGGACCTTTCTGCACTTGTGGAGCATTTTAAAGCAATTATCTGACAAATTATATGCCCTGCTGTGTGGTATGGCCTGTCAAAGTCTGGGCTCCAGCGTTAGTGAGTGACACTTTAGCATTTCATTAGTCTGTTACTTAGCACCAAGTAGCAGGTCTGCAAGTTGCAACCGTATACTTTGTCAACACAGTCTGCTAAGCCTGGGTGACACGTTCACACTCAACCCTGAGGTGTAAAAATGGCCACTGAAAGCAAACTGTGGAGCTGACGTGTGCGCTTCAACGCCACAAAAACTCAAGTGTAGACTTTCAGTTTTAAATTTGAGGATTTAACAAAAGTATTGCATTAACCTTTCATTGTAATGCTTCACAATGCAAGTGTGAAACTACGAAAACGTCCAACATGATGCAGACAGTCGTAGTGTCACTGTCCCTGTGGGCAGCTTCCACCAACACTGCAAACTTTCTTACTCATTTTGCACTTCAGCTTTTTTTCTCTTCACTTCATGTATTTTTTAAGACCACACAAAAACTTTTAAGGAACTTCTTCTCACAGTGTGAACAAACAGAGTTATGAAAAAGTTCCTGCGGTCTGAAATCGATTTGTGTTGCCCATGAGCCTGTAGTCATGCATTTCTAGTAACCGCGCACACATCCTTTAGCTTTCTGTGCAGCAGTCAGCAGCAGGAAACAATGGCCTCTAAAATAAAGTCTTTTATGTCAGCTACATTGTGCTGCTGTAAGTCAAATAACCATTTCCCCTGAGGATATGGAAACACAAAGAGTTTGTTTAGTGTGTCTGTGTCTATGTACGGACTTATGCACACAAAGAAAAGCCTGGTGGGCAGCTGGCTGTACTGTACAATATGTGCAGGACAATTGAGGACATGACCACGACACCGGTCTCCGTTTGGACGCTGTAATGTAAGCAGCACGTGAGCGGATCAGTCTAAACATGTACGTGTGTTCTTCATATCACAATTTTGCTTTTAAAAAAAGTCACGGCAACCCCGTCATACACAACAAGGCCAGAAATGAACATTACGGAGCATTTTCCATTTCAGTGGAAGGATTGTAAGCATTGCATTGGGCCAAAACTCGACACATCTGTACCACAGCTGGAAATGAAGAGCAGACAGTTTCCTGAAGTGGCTGCACTGACGGAAAGACCCAGTCAGAAACAGCATGAGGTAAGTAAGGATGATCCGAAGGCAAATAAAATAATCTGTGCTCAACATTTTTGGCGCCGTAGTCTGATAATGAGGCAGGAGAGCTAATTTGGTTTCACCCAGTTCTTTTCCTGGTATTCATTTCTGTTTGAGAAAGACTTATTCTCCCAGCCGAGGTGGAGCCGAGGTGGAGGTCTGCGATCATGCGTGTCTTTTTAGCAGAATTACACAAAGACTTCCAATGTGCGCTTCCAACTCGGTCTTGTGCCAGTTTGTGAAACGGTGCCGGGCGCTAATCTGTTCGCTCATGTCTCTGGAAATGAAGGATCCCTTATTTCCCTCCCTGTCTGGTTTCGAGTGAACTGAGGTGTCGACATGACATATTTTCCACCTTCAAAGGGAAAAAGATAACAGTGGGTGTGAGGTGATTACACCACTCACGCCAGAAATCATGGGATGAGTCTTTTTCATTTTTTCACACTTTGTATTATTGTAATAAAAAAACATGCTGTCTACAGAGTGAATCAATGTACTTACACTGCTATTTTCATGGTTATTTCACATTTGAGGCTGAGCTCAGGCTCATATTTATCAAAGCTCAGTGGGCTAAAGTTGGATATTAATGTCTAAATGACTAATAACTACAAACTGCCGATATATCTGCATCTCAGCAAGTCTGCAAACTCGTCCATGACGGTGCTTTATTCATCAGTGCTTAACACTGAGGAAACACGCAACGTCTCCAGCTACAAAGTACAAAAGAATAAATTATAAAAAATAAGATGTTCTAATCATTTTACGTCACGTGCCTAAAAAAAGTCTGACCCATCCAAAAAAGTGTAATATCATCAGGTTTCTTACCCTCCGGGCCTCTGAGAGTGTGTGTGTTTGTGTGTTTGTGTTTACATGTCATTGTGGGGACCAAAAATTGGAATTTACTATGCTCGTGGGGACCAACAGAACGTATTACATACGTTCCCTGTGTAAACACAGGGAACGTATGTAATACACAGGGACCGTATGTAAACACAGGGAACGTATGTAATACACAGGGAACGTGTGTAAACACAGGGAACGTTTGTAAACACAGGGAACGTTTGTAAACACAGGGAACGTATGTAATACACAGGGAACGTTTGTAAACACAGGGAACGTATGTAAACACAGGGAACGTGTGTAAACACAGGGAACGTGTGTAAACACAGGGAACATATGTAAACACAGGGAACGTTTGTAAACACAGGGAACGTATGTAATACACAGGGAACCGTATGTAAACACAGGGACCGTATGTCTAAATATATGTATAAATATATAAATACATCTGCAGGTACAGTGTAAATCCTGGTCCCCACGAGTTTGAAGGCATTTTTGAGACTCACAATGTGGTTTTAGGGTCAGGCTTACAGTTGGGTTATGGTTAGGGTCAGAGTCAGGGTTAGGCATTCATTTTTCATGGTCAGGGTTAGGGGGAGGGGCTAGGGAAAGCTTTATGTGAATTATATGTCCCCACAAAGATATGAAAACATGGTGTGTGTGTGTGTGTTGTGTCGTGGTCACTTGGCGCCGGCTCCCAGGATTGCCCGGATGGGAAGGAAGCGCTCGGATTGGCAGAAATACTTTATTGTTGTCTCGATCCTGATAAGCGGTTATTAATTAGCCGACTGGACAAACACACTAATACAATAGAGTCCGATAGTGCTGCTGTAGGGAAGGCTGTCTGTGTGCCAACTTAGACACACAACCAGATGGTCTGCAGATGTGTGTGTGTCTGTGTGCGTCAGTCTTTTGTTCACTGTCCAATACAAGAAGCTAATAAAGACAGAAGAGAGAGTGATGGTAAAAATGAATGGACAGCTGCGTCGTTGCCTGCAGAGGAATCTTTACAAGTTTCATTTTTGATGCTCTGAATGATTCCACACTGATATTGGAGCAATCATTGTGATTGCATGCGTTTGACACACGTAATCGATTTTTCCTGCCAACGTTTTTAAAAAGCATCCAGAGGACTTTAAACAACGTCAGCAGTGACTTGAAATCATAAAACAGCCTCTGCGCTCCACTTCAGGCCTTCAGCAGCAGTTTTCCCTCCTGAAAACGCAGCTTTTCCAAAGCAGCTTCCAGTTGGAAACCTGGCGCTGTAGTGTTTACAGTGAAAAACAGAGGAAAGTCGAATAAAACTGCATCTAATATATCTGTTTATGTTCATTACAAAGAAAAGGCTGCCTCTCCTATGTATTAAAAAAAGCCTCTGAGGACTTATCAAAAAGAGCATTTCCAAGAAATGTTAAAGAATACAGAATAAATAATGAATCAATCATCAACAGAGTGATGAAATTCTTCAGAAACCGCAAAGCAAGAGATAACAAAAAGTAAAAAATAAATAAAGCCATGAAAATGATAAATAGCGCTAAATGGTTATCAGCGTGTTTAATTTGGCAGCACTGAGCCTCTTTTCTAAATACTGATAGGTCACATCATAATAAAGAGTGCAGCTGAGGACACATCCTGAGTCCTTATCACACTTGGAACAAAAGTGCCTTATCTCACTCATTTGATAATATTTCTCGGCTCGACAGGTGCTTCGTTACCTCATTATGACGTTAAAGTCAGTGAGCGAACTAAATCAGACTGACTTTTATATTTCCCACCTGTGATCATCTTCACATTCGGGGACCCAAAAAAGTTTTAAGAACATTTAAAACAAACATTTCCTGACAAGTCTGGCTCCGAGGGTCCAGTAATAAACGCCAGTTAACTCACGTCTACACTCAAACACATCGATGTCGGGATTGATAAGGTTGTAATATATGGGAAAGTTTACAGTCGCATGTGAAACTGCACAGCTTAGTTCAAACATGTTAAAACATCCGCCATACTGGATAAACCCATTAAAGAGAGATTATACATATTCAGATAATAGCTATGAAAAAAAGCATATCTGCTGTAGTACTTTTTTGTGCCACTAGGTTGACATTCAGTCATCCACCCATTCACACACTGGTGATGGCAGCTACATTGTAGCCACAGCCACCCTGGGGCGCACTGACAGAGGCAATAATACAAGGAGAAAAACCCAACAATCATATGACCCCCTATGAGCAGCACTTTGGCGACAGTGGGAAGGAAAAACTCCCTTTTAACAGGAAGAAACCTCCAGCAGAACCAGGCTCAGGGAGGGGCGGGGCCATCTGCTGTGATTGGTTGGGGTGAGAGAAGGAAGACAGGATAAAGACATGCTGTGGAAGAGAGACAGAGATTAATAACAGATATGATTCAATACAGAGAGGTCTGTTAATACATAGTGAGTGAAGACGAAACACTCAATGCATCATGGGAATCCCCAGCAGCCTACGTCTATTGCAGCATAACTAAGGGAGGATTCAGGGTCACCTGGTCCAGCCCTAACTATATGCTTTAGCAAAAAGGAAAGTTTGAAGCCTAATCTTAAAAGTAGAGATAGTGTCTGTCTCCTGAATCCAAACTGGAAGCTGGTTCCACAGAAGAGGGGCCTGAAAACTGAAGGCTCTGCCTCCCATTCTACTTTTAAACACTCTAGGAACAACAAGTAGGCCTGCAGAGCGGGAGCGAAGTGCTCTAATAGGGTGATATGGTACTACAAGGTCATTAAGATAAGATGGGGCCTGATTATTTAAGACCTTGTATGTGAGGAGCAGGATTTTGAATTCTGGATTTAACAGGAAGCCAAAACAGGAGAAATCTGCTCTCTTTCTAGTCCCTGTCAGGACTCTTGCTGCAGCATTTTGGATTAGCTGAAGGCTTTTCAGGGAGTTTTTAGGACTTCCTGATAATAATGAATTACAGTCGTCCAGCCTGGAAGTAATAATAGTAATATGGAGGAATTAAAATATGTTTGAATATTTTGTTTTGTGATGCCACTAAACTTTTACCCAAGTGTGCTGGCTTACTTCTATTAGTAGGCACCACTTACATACTACGCACTTATCTGCAGATTTCCTAAAATTAAACATCAAATCGAACCTGGCGACTTGTTTCTAGACCCGTGCACGTGATATGAAAATGTCACATCGTTATATCACAGCTGCAGAAACACTATTCCCCAGTACACACAGCGACGAGACAAGCCCAGGTATGTCTGAGAGCGAGAGCTGTGTGTGACTCCCTGAAATGGGAGCGACCTCATCAACCTCCAACAAAGCACAGAACTGTGCTGCTGCTGTTTGAGGGGGAAAAGGCGAGTAAAATCAAGGAAAGGAGGACGAGACACTCGCTGTGCTGATGGGGGACCCAAACACTAGCGCAACTAGCAGTAAGCTACGACTAGCTGCACTCAATCTGACAAGAAGAGCAAACGGTGGATGGAAAGTACAGTTACATGGTGGAAAAGCAGCTGCTTCAGTTTAGCTAGAGCAGTTAGCAGTAGAGCAGATGACTCTACCTTTGCCACAGACTTTATTTTGGTATTTTTTCATTAACTGTGGAAAAATGCTCACAGTATCCATGGTAACCTGAACATCCAAACATTACCACGGATACTGTGAGCATCTTTCCGTGCTAACTGTAAGCAGCAGGAGCCTGTTGGTCTCGTCTATAAATACCAGCCGGCTCTTGCTTTTCCTTTTTCGGGGTTATTAATTGCGTGGGACCGGGCTGCAGCTCTTTCTCATGGTGAACATGACTTCTCAAAGCTAATCTTCCACTGCTGTCATGCAGGGGCCTCCACTAGAACCAGGTCAGTGACCCACACCGGGTCCTGACCTTTGGTCTGAGGCAGCACATCCTCAGCCGTGACCCGGCTGTCGTGGCTCCTCTTGAGGCAGCTGATATATAAACGCGGTGCTGCTCAGCTGACATCCTCTGAGGCTGAGACGCTGATGTAAGCCTGACTGGGTGGTCCTCCGTCCGTCTGTCACTCAGTCTGTGTACACTTTCAATATCCTTTTCTAACACAACTCCCTATGAGCAAAAAATGCTATGAAAATAGAGCTTTACTTGCGTCCTATAAGAATATCTGCCCTACTTTCTGCTCCCAAAAGCCACATTTTGCCATCTAATACAATGTTGGCTTGGACCAAAGTTAAATATGATAATATGATACCAAAATGAAAACTCAGCTCTGTGGTTGAGCTTTGCTGCTGCAGGAAATCCTCCAAGAACAATCCTGGACTTAATTAAAGGTTTTTCCTACAGGCACTAAAAGGCAAAGCTGGAGTTATCAGTCAAACAGACTTTCAATACCTTCTGATGTTCTCACCTCTTCTGATGATGAGGTAAAACTGGAGAAAAGCCTCGTTGCTGCAGCTTTTAGACAACGTTCCTCAAACTGAAATAAACTTAGGAGTCCTCATGAGTAAATACTCACACAGACGTCAGTTATGCACAAAAATCTATTTCGAATAGATTCTGGAGAGAAACAGGAACAATGAACACACACATGATCCCTCTCAGACGGGCAGATGTGGCCACGCTGCCGTTTCTCTCCTTCGCTGTCAGAGGAACAGTTCGACATGGAAAAGACGTGTGTTTGTTTTCAGGCAGAGAATGAGATCAGGAATGATGGATGGGCATCAGCTCCAAGTTTTCCGAGCCTCTGGAGTCAGATTCCTTTTATCAAAGCCTGCTGGGTTTTCTGAGAGCTGCACATTGGAAAACAATGCGGAGCATTTTTCCTACCCTGGAGTAGGACTCAATAAAAAAAGATGCACAGAAGCATCTGCTTCTCCTTCAGGGCTGTAACTCTGTGTGTGTTGGTTTAGTGTTAAGTTTGCAGGTTGGGGATTCAGATATTTCATGTTTTAATAACAAAGTGGTTTTACACATTTACTGACACCTTTTATGCTCACAGCAGAGATCATCGCGCTTCAGCAAAGCTTATTGACACTAAGAGTAGCAAAGTGAATGAACAGCAGAGCTTTTCTGGGGAAGGCCTGCTCGGTCTCAGAGGCTGTGAGCTGAAGCTTCACATATCTGCTGTATGTAGTTATTCCTGTTAAACAACCAGCAGCAGGTGAGAACAAAGCTGTGTGTAGAGAAAAAGAATAAACCCGAGCTGCTGCGCTCTGTCACCTCAGTGAACACTTTCCTCATCACTTTATGGCCTCAGGTGCTAATTGGGGTCTGTTGAATAGAGCAGGATGGACATTTTGGAAGTTATGGTCCAGATGGATGAGTCTGCCTTACTGTGTGACAGTCAGGTAACATCTGCCTTCATAACAGCAAGATGGCAAGAGTGCAAAAAAAAAAAAAAAAAATTGGGGGTCTAATGTTTGGGTTGGGGTGTAGGAATGGAGGGTGACGATAGGAACTTGTGTTTATTTTCTGCTTTTCATTTGTTCAGCGCTTTGAGTTCCATCTTTGCTTTATAAATAAAGTTTGGATTGATTCACAAACCAAGTGATGATGTAACATTTAGGGGTGCAACGATACACAAAATTCACGGTTCGGTTCGATACTTTGGTGTCACGGTTCGATATTTTTTCGATACAAAAAAATGTTCATGCTTTTTTAATTTGTCATTTATTAAAATTATAAATATATATTTTAACTCAAAAGTACAGTTTTTAAATTTAATATTGCTGAAACAAAGTAATAAAAATAAATCTATCTGATGGAGAAATCACTCATCTTTGGAAAAGAGAGTTTATTACAGAGAAATGTCTCTTTCCAAAATAAAAGCTATACTATAAGCTTCTTCTGGGCTATATTCTCAGCAGCATATTAAATATATCAGGTCCCCATAAGGAGAATCATGTGCTAACGGCTGTCTAAATGACTCGGGTAAAGTTTGTAGCATGCGTGCTTGTTGTTTTTGTCTGCTTCCACTTGTCTTTGCACTAGGATGATGTAAATGTGCAGTCATATTCGTTGTGTTCCCACTAGTGCTGTCAGCGTTAATCTGAAATGACGTTAACGCCACAACACGGCAAATCTCCGTTAACGAGCTACCGCTGATCGCCCCGTGCGTGGGGCTGGACGGCCAACACGTTAACGAGCTAACTGTGCTAACACACTAGTTCCCACCCATGTAATTGAGCATTGCTGGCACATCCAACATACTGTTTTACTTTTGTCCATGACACACTTACCTTCAGGGTCATACGTCACATGAAGACCAAAATAGTTCCAAACGCCAGATCTGAATGAGGGTGGGGGAGGATCAATTTGCCATGTTGCAACGAGCTTAGCTTCTGTCTTGCTAGCCTGTGCTGCGCTCAGTGGATCTGCGCTCGACAGTGCAGCCCAGGCGGAGTAGTCGAACGCAGATCCACTGAGCTCTCAACACAGACAGCATCGTCAGAAGAAAAGTTGATAAAATAAATTAAAAATTTTGTATTGTTCGATACATATGCGTACCGAACCGAAAGCACTGTATGAACGGTTCAATATCGATACGAGTATCGTCGCACCCCTAGTAACAGAGGCTGTATCCATCTTTTATGAACAGTCAATGATTTATACAGCTCTACTTCTAATTTCCCGTAAGCGACTCAGTAAAGAACCTGATGGTGTCCATCACTGTGTTTGTCCATTTAGAGCCATTTAGGAGTGTCCAAAGGTAAATGGTCTGTATTTGTACAACTCTTGAGCCACGATCGCCCCGAGGTAAGGTAACTGTGATCTTCACATGACATTAATTCACAGGTTTTTTTTGTTTAATCCCTACAAAACCTGAGCAGCTCCAAGTTTTATGAGGTGTGTGGTGAAAGAAAGCCTGCATCTCATTTTCACAGCCTAATGTGAGGATTTGCATCAGCCTCTCTTGTCCTTTATGTCATTTGTGCCAAATTAGCTTAAAAAAATGAAACTTAGACAGTTTAATCACAAAATAATAGAGTGGATGAAGAAGCAGTGAGTGAATGGAAGCTAAAATCCGAGGCAGAGACGATATTTTACAGATTAAATAAAAATCTTCTGTCTTCTCCTTTTTTGTCTCCTTCACACACACTCAGGAAACAACAGAGGAGGAAGGAAAAACAACAAAATGCACACAGAGCATCCTAACGACCGGCAGCCACAATAGAGCCATTCTCCGCCTGTGAATGCACCTCGCCTGCAGGATGGACACACACACAGCAAAACACACTCACTCCCAGAGCAGCGATTGTCCAAAGCCTGCAGCTCATTCACGAGATGTTTAGAGTCCCACGTTGACAGCACAGACCACCACAAAAGAAAGAAACACACACACACACGAACAAAAGGCAAAAAGAGTCGTTTCCTGAACAATCACACAATAATACTGAGATACCTGGGGAGGACTGGAGCGATGTGTATGGGAAAGTGATGTTGGAAAGATGTGATCTGACTTTTGTCACTTTTAAAATGTTTAATTTATTCACAGAAGTTTGATTTGATGGGCGGATGCTGGGATTTTTTCCCATGTTGGTGTTTAGAATAAAAGCGGACAGTTGAACCATTTCTAGAAACACACTTCAGTTTTTTGTCATCTTAGCATCTTTAGTTCTATTACACTGAAGAGACGGAGGATCTCATCTGGCTAAACTTCAGTTAGTGGTGACCAGTGTTGGTCAAGTTACTTGAAAAAAGTAATCAGTAACTAATTACTGATTACTTCCCCAAAAAGTAATCCCGTTACTTTACTGATTACTTATTTTCAAAAGTAATTAGTTACTTAGTTACTTTTTAAAAACACGATTTCCAACCTGAATAGGTGATAAAGTGATAGATCTTTCAGCCCAATTCTACTTTTTCTACATAATCATCATACAAAATGTAATCAAATGGAAAAGTCTCTTTTTAAAACTTGTTTTATTAGTTTTAATCTTTTAACTTTATGCATCAAGCAAACATTTAATTATCTGCAACATTCTCTGACTGGAAGAAATTAGTTTAACATTTAAACCTATTTTCTGCACATTCCAGCACATAAAATAAAATATTTTGTGTGTTTACACTCAGTCTTTGAAATAGATGCAAGTAAAACACAGCAGAAAATAAATAAAGTCAAAGACTAGCGGTCCTGTTGCTCTATTTTCACCTGTAAAGCAGGAGTGGGGTAGGCGGAGGGTTACCCTGGTGCAGGTGTGCAGCGGTCAGTGGAAGAATCCGCGAGTTTCTCTGTGAGTTTCCCATTACGTCGTAGCTACTCGGTGCTTGTTTGGAAGTTTAGGGGTTTTTTCGCTGTAAAAAGAAGTTTTCTTCCCACGCACAACGGACACTAATGTTTTTGTCACTTTTTATGGAATCAAACTCAAAGTAAGGTCAGTACTTCCACGCTTTAAACGCTGCACGCTCATACTCTCTCCGCACTCGATATATGATCCATTGTTGATCTGCACACAGCTGTTGTCACGAACGTCGCACTCGCTTACGTCACTGTCATGAGACATTCTCGCAAAAAAAAAAATCACGGTTTTAGTAACGCAGTAACGCAGCGTTCCTACGGGAAAGTAACGGTAATCTAATTACCGTTTTTGCAATAGTAATCCCTTACTTTACTCGTTACTTGAAAAAAGTAATCGGATTACAGTAACGCGTTGCACCTCCACAGAGAAGCAACTACAGCCATACTGACGGAGCCTGAAACAACTGTGATCAGTTTCATCCTACGCATGATTCCACGCCACGTCTTCTTCTGCTGCCACTTTTCCAATGAACAGGAAGGAAGCGGATCAAGTCAAAGGGAGAAAATCAGGTGTTACAGAACAACAATCTCCTTCCATTCAACGTAGAAACAGATTTAAGCTTAAGGTGCCAGAGGCTTCATTTCTCAAACAGAAGAGTCGCCCCCTGCTGGTCATTGCAAAGAATCACAGTTTGCCATGAGCTTTACTTTCCTGTAACGTAAACCGAACTTTGACACTTATGAGTTTTTTTAATTCTTGGATCCATTCGATGTCATAAAGATCAGACAGTCCAAGCACAGAAGCCCCACCCACCCCTGCTTTAACTTTCTGTTTATAACAGAAGAAAGGTGACTTAAAGGGGGAGGAGCTAATGCTGCTCATGCCTGCACCAGTGCAGAATAAAGATGAATAAGAGCAAATCTGAAACTGTGAATCATGCAAAGTTACTCTAGAAGAGTCCAAGAATAAATACTGAAATGAGAAATTGAAATTCCCTTCAAGGCAGCCAGACTCCCCGGAGCTCAGTAAACAACCCGAATTACATAAAAGGCTGAGCTGACTGTGGTTTCTGGGTCAGCGTACTGTAAATCCGCCTGCACTGTGGTGGGTATAAGAACCAGCTCTGTATGTTCTGCAGGGCTGAGAACTTTCCCAGCACCGAGTCAGTGAGTCCATTAACCACAGCAGCCCGGCCCTGACCTCAGGGACTGACTGGGAGTTCTGGGTCGAACATAAAATTTTACACGAACTAATGAATGGACTCTGTCGCTGTGTGGTTTGTGTCCTCTGTGGTGGGGAAGGTGGGGGATTTCTCAGCTTCACAAAAAAAGGAAAAAAGAGGTGTTTGTGTCCAGAGAGCTGCAGGAAACAGAGGAACAAAGGGTTTGTTTAATGATACAAAACCCTTCACAGATGAAGACGAGGATATTTTTCTGGGCTCTTCATCAACGTCTGCATATTTGTGCATGCGTGTGTGTGTGTTGACATTTTAATCGCGGCCCTGAATGTTTTATTTTGTGATGCTAACCCTGGATCAGCCTAAACTGGCATCAGCGGGATGATGAAACTCTGAGCAACTCTAAAAAAACTTCACCTGCCATCATTCATTCAACAATCACACGGCAGTGGGCGGAGTCTCCGCCCATTCAGGCCCCTGCTGTGATGGTGCAGGTTTAGTTTAAGCTTCCAAAATGAGGAAAGGAGGGAACAGTCACTGAGACGCTGCTAAAGCAAAACACTGTAAATTTCCCCAGTGGAGCTAAAGTGGGTGAAGAGGTACATTACCAGTTTATTTCAGCCGGACAGATTTTTGCTCTCAGCTGTGCAAAAACGTGCAGTTTAGAAAACAATCAGTGGAAGCAT
Source organism: Neolamprologus multifasciatus (assembly GCF_963576455.1). Taxonomy (NCBI): domain Eukaryota; kingdom Metazoa; phylum Chordata; class Actinopteri; order Cichliformes; family Cichlidae; genus Neolamprologus; species Neolamprologus multifasciatus. The sequence continues at coordinate 2,339,227 of NC_140443.1, read as the reverse complement.
TTAAAAAGTCTGAGTCTGAATGAAAGGTTGCACAGAAATAAAAACTTTCAGATAATGCGCTTTAAGCGAGCAGCAGAGAAATGCACGAGCGCATGGACGCTCTTTTTCCTTCTGTGCGTCTAACGTTTTGTGTTAAAGAGACAATAGCGGAGAAGAAAAGGGAGCGAGTGGAGGGGTGACACAGCGGAGAGTGGGATCAAACCAGGACCCCTGCGGTGAGAACGCAGAGCCACGCTATACCAAGCAAGCTATAGAAAACAGCCTTTGTGACCTGTGTGTTTAATATGCAACCAAACTCACTCCAGCTCTCAGCAATTTCCAAAACCACAGACCCAAAACTGCCCCAAAGTGGACCTATTATCAACTGCGTCCAACCAAAATGGGTTTAAATGAGGGGAAAGTAGCGGCGCTGCCTCACCGCAGCAAAGCAGCAGGAGATGCCTCCTGGACTAAAGGTATTTGAGGCACGTCCCGCTGAAAGCAGACCCCGGTGCGGATCCATAACATGCTGGATAGATTAATTATGCCATGTGGCTGGGAATGCCCCACGACCAGAGGAGCTAGGGGGAATTTCTGGAGTAACTGCTCCCCTGACAAGTGGCTGGGAATGAACAGGTTGTTGACATTTAAGCTCGTTTTCAGGCCTTTTTCCCCACAAGCTGAGGTCCAGCATACAGCAGAGCTGAATCCTAACAATCAAAATCAAGCCCAGTCCTGTTCCCCACCAGGCTGAGGCAGGGTTCGTTTATTTACCTCCTTCGGAAAACTCGTTTCTTCTTTTTAAACTTAATAAATGCACAATTTTTACAAGTCTGAGTAATTTTCTGAAATAATAATCAGCTCAATATTAACCAAAAGTCTTATTGCCTTCAAGCCACAAATGTGCTGCCCTGTGTGGGGGGGTCAGTTTCTCTGGTTGTTAGCATCGTCAGTGCTGCTAACGAGAGCTAACGGCTCCAAGAGAAGCACAAAGTCTAAATGAGGATGATCAGTGAGCCAGAGATCAAAGTTAGTGTGGCGGTGGGAGCTTTGTGTTGCACATTTTATTTTATTTTCACTCACTGGTGCTGAACACCACGGGGCTGGTTTGGTTTAGGACAGGCGTGGGCAACTCCAGGCCTCGAGGGCCGGTGTCCCTGCAGGTTTTAGACGTGTCCTTGAACCAACACAGCTGATTTAAACGGCTAAATTAGCTCCTCAAAGGCTGTGTCCCAATTCAGGGTCTGCAGCCTTAAAGGCCGCATTTTAAGGCCAATTACGTCACAGCGACGTGACGAAGGCTGTCCCAATTCGAGGGCTGCTCGAAATGCGGCCCTCAAATGCGTCCTTCATTTCCCTGAATTTTAAGGACTTGGCGGTGTAGACTTCGTGGCCCAACATATCCCAGAATGCATAGCGCGGCGGTGGGTGTGGATAATTTTGCCGGAAAAAAAACGGCGGATGAGGGGCACCGAAGAGTAACTTAGTAAACTAAGTACTGAATATTATGTCACATATTTATGTGCAAATGTTTAATAACGAAGAACATTAAAACATTACTGTTGGCCACATGTCGGCAAAGTTATGTGACATTAGTGACGTTTGTACTAACTTGGTTTTAAAGCCTTTACTTTAAAATATACGCCGTCCAATAGCTGAGCTTAATCAGAGAATGATCAAAGCTCATGTAGAAACAAACAAATGAACAAAAGATTTTCTCCTTCATTTCTGTCAAACAAAGCTGTATGAAACGTTTCCAGCTGTTAGTATCATGGTTGCTAGGCAACCTGGGCAGCGCAACGGAGGCTAGACCGTCCCATTTCACAAGCCTCGCACTTCCGGCCTTAGCGGTCTTTAAGTACGCGGCCCTTGAGGATCGTTGAGGCTGCAGACCCGGAATTGGGATACAACCAACATGTCCTGCAGTTCTCCAGAGGCCTGGTAACGAACTAATCATGTGATTCAGGTGTGTTGACCCAAGGTGAGATCTAAAACCTGCAGGACACCGGCCCTCGAGGCCTGGAGTTGCCCACGCCTGGTTTAGGATGTGTGGAAGGTGAAAGACTGGAAAACTGGTCAGAGGTGAGACAGCACAGGCGAAACTAACCAGGGTGGGGCAGAAAAATATAAAAGAAAGAAAAGTGATAAAGGTGAGGAGAAATGGAAAGTCAAACACAGAAAACCTTTTAAGCAGAACTACAACAGAAAGAAAGAATCCAGCCGGCGCTGCACAGGCGTGGAGGCTGCTGCAGAGACACACGTCAGAAACACATCTTTAGGACGGCCTGCGACACATCAAGAGCTGCTGGGATCGGCACAAACGAATGAAAACCTGATCAGGGAACTTTATGGGATCATTCCGACTCTTGCTTTGGGAATAATCAAGCTTGGATTTCTTTAATATCAATAAAAGAGAAAGATTCATGTCACTTATTTCATGCATTAGCAGAGCGAGTGCAGCTGCAGGGTGTAACACTTCATGTTGCTTTATCATCCGTCTGATTAAGAAATAATATTCCTGCATGACGCGTGGACGTTACACAAGGAGCTGCCCTCTGTCTGCTTTATGATTAATCGGTGCCCCAGTTCAAGTCTACATATTATGGGATATATACACACATCTATATGGGATATTGTATTTGTTTTAAATGTTATAAACCTATGTGGTATGTGACTTTTGTTGCCATGACGCCAGGTCTCTCTTGGAAATGAGATTATTAATCTCAATGAGATTTTTTACCTGGATAAATAAAGGACATATTATATTAGCGACAGGTTCTCGAGTTCCTGGAGCCAAAGATAAAATCTTTAATTTGCTTCTTTTGACACGTCGAAGTCAAAACTGCAGAAATATTGAGTTTACTTAAAGCTGAAGTCAGTCTCAGGTAAATATGAGTCATTAAATCACTTTAAATAATAATAAATCATTATAATAATTACGTGTGTGCGCTCACGCTGTGATTGGCCCAGACAGACTTTCTAATTTGCAAACACAACTGTACGATAACAAAATACAAATCTACACAAAGCTTTGATTTGACCTTTGACCTGCTCCGTGCATAAACATCTCATCACCTCCCCCCTCGGGATGAAGACTAATGTGGGCCGTTACAGTGAGTTAGGACTCGGGGGCCGGCGAGTCTGGTTCTTTGAGGCCGAGCCGCGGACGAAAGGAGACTTTCCATCACTTTTAATGGAGGAGCTGACGTCGCGCGTCGAGTCTAGATGAGCGACGTTGGCTTTTCGCTAAACTTTTTCCATCCTCAGAGGACACGTTGACGTTATCGCAGGGAAAAATGAGACAGAAGCATCAGGAGTGCTGAGAAATGTGGATGGAAACTCCCTCTTAGTCCCTCAGGTTCTCGGACAATTTAGGAGAAGATAAACTTTATTTAGCCGCCAAATTCCTCTGATACAGCAGCCAAAACATTAAACATAATGTAGCTACAAGTACAGCAAATACACATGTGGATTGTCCCACATCTGAGAAACGTCCCACCTGCCTCCCTCGGGAGCAGACCATTTATTTTGCATACAATAAATTTACTATTTTGTTGAACGAAGCCATGTGAAACATATTACTGTGTATATTTTTGCCTTTCAGGCCCTCAAAGTTGAGCTTTGGCGTTCTTTAACTCTTTGACCCAGTATGAACCTTCCAGATCCCTCAGGTCATCTGGATCCGGTCTTTTATCAGTTCCCAGAGTCAGAACCAGACACGGAGAAGCTGCATTCAGCTTTTATGCTCCTTATATCTGGAACAAACTCCCAGAAAGCCTCAGATCAGCTGAAACACTCAGTTTATTTAAATCCAGGTTGGAGACTCACCTGTTCTCAGCTGCATTTGAATAAAACACCAAATCCACACTTTTAAGCTTAAATTTCAAAACTCACATTTTAACTACTGATTTTATCTACTGTTCTGTTTGTTTGTTTTAATCAATTTTAAATCCTGCTTTTTATTTGTTTTTGTTTCTAATGTCTCTGTAAAGCACTTTGAATCACCTTGTTGTTGAATTGTGCTGTACAAATAAACTTGCCTTTAACTCGAGTTATTTTGCTCCAGTGTTTTTGAGTCCTTTGAACTTTAGACGTTCAGGAGATGCACATGAAACTTTCAGGGATGAAAAACACATAATAATAATAATAATAATAATAATAATAATAATAATAATAATAATAATCAAACACATTTTAATTTAGCTTTTACTTGACGTTTATTTATTTTATGCTTATTTATTCTATCCTGTTATTCTATTTATGTTATTAATTTAGGTTTTACCTAATATTTATTGATTTTATGCTTATTCATTTTTTATCTTCTTACTCTATTTATATTTATATTGTTTCCCCTCTTATTTATTTTATTTTTTTATTCTGTATATACTCTTATTGGGTCATATCTCCAGTGTTTCCTCGGAGGGCGCTCTCTGCACCGGGGCTGTGATCGACCGTGGCTGCTGGGGCTCCGGGGGTCCTCTCAGCCTGGCTGGGGGGCTGGGGGGGGGGGGGGGTATGTATCCACGATCGTTTATGTTAATGAGAGTGTGGGGAGTGAGTTGGAGGGCGGGGTGGGCTGCTTTTAACCATGTAAAGCACTTTGTATGAAAAGTGCTTTATAAATAAAGATTGATTGATTGATTGAAGCTCTGTTAGAAAGTGAAACCACATCGATGGATCAGAGTTGAGCTTTGGCGCTCTTTAACTCTTTAACTCTTTAACTCGAGTTATTTTGTTCCAGCGTTTACATGAAACTTTCAGCACCAAAAGTAAAGAACACTTTGCAGGTAATGAGGAGACACAGGAGGATATAATGCAGGGAGGAGGACACCTGGTGCAGCTTTGATGAGTTTGTTCCCACCGCGGCTCAGGAGCCGTGATGCTGATACCAAACTGCAGCGAGGCAGCCTCAGCGCAACAATACACACACCAGCATGTACAAGAGAAGCACACACACACACACACACACCTGATGGATCAGAAACTGATTTTCAGCATCTCCACTGATCAAGAAAAAAACACCGATCGAGTTCTTCCTCGGGGAGTCTGAAGCAGCCGTCCTGCCGCCCAGCAGCCGACACACTCCCGGGTCATACGAAGGCGTTCGGTATCAAAGCCACAAAGAGCAGAATGGAAAACAGACCTGAAGTTCAGACGGGATCAGCTGGATCAAATCAGAGCGTTACATCCATGGAGAACGAGAAGAACATTCCAGGAATCCATCTGGGACGCTGCAAAGCGCATCAAACACAGAAAGGATCATAACGCCTGCTTCAACCACGGAAAGCACCGCGCAGCGCGGATGCTTTGACAGATTACACCTTCAGTCCAACAGCAAGAGCGCAGGACGCTGCATCCTGTCACGCCGGGAAACCAAGAAGGTCTGCTCACGTGATTCCCAGACGTGGAAAAGTTAGAGAAACAGAAAGAAGCATCCATGCAGGATGAAACACTTCATGTGCTTTTCTCGTTTCTAAACCGGTTTTTGGATCAACCTGGAGGTCAAATTCAGGATATTTGAGGACAGGACAGTCTGGTATAAGTGCTGCTTCAGTTCTGGGTGATGCTGACTCCGCCCCCAACAGCCTGACATGTGTAACTTTCACTAACCAGCTGCAGGTTGCACTAATACTGTGATTTTCTCCTCCGCTCTCCACGCTGTGTAACGTGCACGGATCACATCTTTGTAATTGACGAAAACAAAAAACTCCAAACACGAGTGAAAGTGAGGCTCTTCCTGCGCGCTGCAGCCCAGCTTTGAACTTCACTGCTCGTTGGCCGGCAGCCATCAGATAAGAGTTTTTATCAGGAGCCGTTGTTGATTCAACTCATGGAGCTCGACTCGGCTTTTAAGAACACGAGCAAAAAGCCCGCTGTGCTCGCCGATCTCCATCTCTGGGCCAAAACCTGCTGTCAGTTTTCCTCCACGCCTCACGCTGACATGAGCTTTTCCTCGTTTTCTCTCAGCAGCCAGCTTGATGCAAACAGAGTGAAACCTTCTCCTGACCGAGAGGGAGTCAAGTAGCTTCAATGGGCTCCACTCAGGAGCTTCACAGATACAGCGAACCTGCAGATTCCTCAAGTTTCCTTTAAATTAAACCAATTAATTTAACAGAAACAAGTTCTTTGTGCTCATTTTTAGGCCACTTAGATCCTCACAGTTTAATCCCCCAACTAATCTCAATGTCAGCCTCTTTTAAAAATATAGAGGAGTGAAGGAATCGCATTAAAACACTGGAAACTAGAAGGACACCAACGCCAGCGCACGTCTTCCTTCAGCCATCCGTCTCCACCAGCTTTTTGTGTTGTTCTGCTCACCTCAGACTCGTGGCCCACAAAAGAAACCCGAACTTGTTTTGATTTTTGGGGGAAAGTTATTAAACTTTTTCTAGAAAAAAGTCCAAATAGTTTTTTGTCCCCTGATTGACAAAACTTTGGACAAAGGTCAGCGCTTGCATCCCATCATCACTGAGGACTTTGGGGTTTTGAAGTCTCTGCAGGTGACTTACCTGTTGCAGAGCAAACACTTGTGACATTCAGCTTAATGAAGTTTATTAACAGATGATCATGCAGCTGTCGTCCTCTTCTGGTCGGTATCAGTCTGCACGTTTGCTTACGGTCCAATGATCGTTGGGTCTATTCGGATTTATTGTTGTTGAGAATTATTCACCTTGAGTTTGATTTGGTTTCAGGACCGACTCCATTGTATAAATAAGAAATGAACAGATGACTCAGTAAAATGAGCTGATGATCACTGAGTTCTCACAGCAAAGAGTCCGACGACCAAACGAAGCAGAAAACACTCAAATCAACAAATCAGAGAATTTTTGCATTTTAATGCACAAAAAAACGAAATAGTGAATAAATTATTTTCTCTAATCACATCGTTTCAGGACAGAATATAAAACCAGAAAACTTAGATGTCGTGTTTTCAGTCTGTCACTGACACGCTGCAGCTCACGTGTCCGAGCGAGCTCCCACGCAGAGCACGCAGGTGTCTGATATCTGCGCAGCAGCAGCGCTGCAGTTTGAGAGGCGACACAATGACACAAAGCAGCCAGGAAACAACAAACACACACAGAGGACAGGAAGCAGCAGCCCCACGGTCACACTGTACAGCAGAGGAGGGGGTGAAGTCCATAACAGGAAAGGCCGGGACAATGGGGGGAGGTTTACCCACAGCAGAGACACGGAGCCTCTGTCAGATCCGTCTGTGGTTCTGTCTCTAACACACTCGGCTGCAGGTGCCTCAAACATCCTCACAGCCTTTAGTTTGGCCCTGAAAGCTTCTGACTCAGAGCTGTCACACTCAAGTTAATTCATGGACATTAAATGATGTTTTGAAGTGTAAAGAGAAGCTCATGAATCATCCAGCAGGTGGAGAACAGCCTGCTGAGCAGAAATAAGACGTTTCAACAACATGTCTCAGTTTTCCACTTTCAGTCATTTTAAAAAGAGAAAAAAAAAGTGTGTAGTAACTCTGCCTCGCGCTTAAAATTCTCTCTTTCTTAGTAAAAATAAAGTGAAGAGTCCAGAAATGATGTCTGCAATTTTTACACAAAGTCATCCAGCAGACACATCGACCTGTGTGATGGACTGGGCTGTAACTCAAACTCTGCAAGTGGCCAAAGCTCCAACAAAGACACAAACAGGGTCTCCTCACTGACCAGGAAAATTCCCTGGATCCTCCTCAGCTGCCACCAAAATGCCAACAAAACCCTATAAACTCCCCCAGTGACAAAAATACTCTTCCTCTGTGGGCACTAAGGCACCAGCACAACTCCTCCACAGTGCCCAGCCTGAAACCTCCCATCAAGGTTTCTGGACCTCCTCACACATCACCAGAAGATATTTATATGAGCAGAGCTGTGCCTTCTATCGTTAGTCCTGCCGGACTGAATGAGATTAAATTAAACTTTTTCATCAGCTTAAAATCTGCTGGAAACGTCCCACAACCCTCCTGAGCGGAGACACGGGAGGATGAGTCTCCTCTTAACATGCACGTGTCCTCTGTGGACCAAACACGTCACTGATACATCAGGAATAAATCATAAGAACAGTAAAAATTAAAAACACACTTAAAAAATCTTTCCTCCTGAGAGAGCAGCAGCGCATCCACACGCAGAATGAAACTTTTACAAACTCACCGAGCAGAAGTCTCTCTGTGTGCGTGGATTTGTCTCTATGCGTGGATTTGTCTCTGTCTCACTTTATTCCGCTTCCGCAGAGCCGCCGCAGATCCCGGTGGTGATGCAGCGGGTACCGGACGGGTCACCTGAAGGCTTCACACGTTATAAACACACTGAGCGCGTGCGGGCTGGAGGCTGAGCCACCCTCAATCCACCCGCCCTGAACGTGTTGCCTTCACGTGCAACTCGGAAGGTCCGACGTCCACATTTCACAGTGATTGGAGTCTGTGGTTTTATCTGCCATCCACACTGACGGGCAGCGCCTGAAGGGGTTTAATTACTGATGCACTGAAAACAACACAACGACACAAGCCAGTAAAAACACAGAGATAAATTGTCAAAACAACCAAAAATACTTTAATATTCTAAAATAAATACGACGCAGTATTAATACAAACAGACACAAACTGACCGGAAATATAAGCTCTTCAAAACTCTAAACAACAAGAACAAAGTAAAAAGCAATAAAAATGCAGAAACACATAATGGCAAATCCGGTTTTTAGAAAAGACACTTTTCGAGCTTTAAAATAAAAATAAAACTAATAACCTGCAATATGCAGCAAAAAGTATTTCTTTCCCAGAATTCAGTTAATATCTGCCACCATGAATCACACCCCTCTGGCTATCACATTTAATTACACAGGGCCATGAGCTCAGTCTGAAGAGGCTTTATGAGACAGGAACAATGAGCCCAAGGAGGCCAGTTACAGGAAAAAATGCAAAATGAGTCAAAAACATTAAGAAAGACTCAAAAACACAACAAAAAAGGACAGAGACAAACAAACTCAGGGTTTGGCTGAATTAAAAATGATTTGGAGTCAACAAAGACGGACAACAGACTTAAAATGACACAAAAATGAAACTTAAAGTCACAAACACTCGTTTAAACACTTAAATATATTATAAATAAATCTCTGCCAGAGTTAAAATATTTTCCAGCACGCATGTCACATTTTTTCACCCGTCAACCTCGGATCGTGGTTTTTCCCACAGCACACGGTGTCAGTAAACACACCTGGGCTGACACGCTGCAGCGCCCTCTTGTGGTGTTATTTTATCAGCACAGAAATAAAAATTTTCTCCAGTTTTATGTTTAGATGTCAGATTTTTATACCTCTCGTGCAGCCGCTTCAAATCTAAAACGGATCAATAAAATGCATCAATGTTTTCATTCGCTGGTTAGTTTAACCGTTTGTAGCCACGTGATGCAGTTTTACCTTCAGTTGTTGAGCAGGAATCTGACTCTAAAAATATAAAATACCAAAACATTTATAGATAATTTAAATAAAACATGTTTTTGGATCCAAGCCGGTGGTTTTATAGTTCAGGGACTGCACAGACACCACAGGGTGATGATAAAAACATTTTTATTTGTGTGATAACTTTACTGCAAACATTGGCAGGTGATTTATAGTTTTTAAAACAATAAAAGATATCAAAATGTTATTTGAGCTGTACACATGAGAGTCTGTAGTGATGTACAAATGTTAAATACAGCATGAGACACGTTTTCTGTGTCACATCAGGAAAAATGTCCAAACACTGGACGGATTTCACAGGAGCTGTAAGGAGAAAACGTACACAAACAGTCCCTACTGATGACATCATTAGAAATTGACACGCAGGTTCAAACTGCTTCAGACAGGAAGCTGCATTTTATCATCGCTGGCAGTAAACTGCTGCACTTAATCTTCAGGAATTTGGCCTGGAGTTCATTTCCTGCCCCGAAGAAGATTCGTCTCTTCTTTTACATGTAGACTTAAAAAAAACAACAACTTTAAGGCAACAGCCGTACGACACACGGCTCGCCTGCTCGACCTGCTGGGCTGAACCTGCACCGAATCACCTTACAGCTCCAGAAAAACCAGATTAAATTCAATGATGTTTATCCATCAAGCAAAACTTTACACTTTACTATTGAAGTATATTTATATAACAGTGATTCCATCCCTGTAATTAATCGCCTAACAAGACCTGGAGCGTTGGATGGATGATTGAACAGGCTGAAGAAAGGAGTCAGGAAGACCCTGAACCTGAACCGAGCTCAGCTAAAAGACTGAAAACACTCAAAACAGCAATAAAGACACTTAAAGTAACAAAGAAGCTAACAATTACAACAAAGACAAAAAAAATTATGACAAATATGGAAAAATTTAAAGAAAAAAATTGAATAAACGTGACTAAATATTTCAACAAGGGTACTGATAATGACAAAAACATAAACACACAAAAAACAGACTGAAACCAAAACCAATCACAGAGAGACGAGAGCGAGACACCAAAACGAGCACAAATATCGTGAAAACGTCCAGAAAGGTTAAAAATCTTTGGTCGTTCTTGTTCTGGGATGTTCTGGGCGGGGCTCCTTCTAACGATGATTTTCAGTATTGATTATTCTGCCAGTTATTTTCTCACTTAATCACTTTTCTTTAAAAACACTCAATGAGAAAAGAAAAGTCTCGAGTTGAACCTGACGCTGGAAGTGCACTCGTGTTTAACGTTAAAAGGAAACAAAGGGTCAAACGAGAGTAACAGTGTGGAAACGAGTCTGACTGTATCTGAGACCAAAAGCAGCAACTTCAGGTGTTTAAAGCAGTAAAACGAGGTTTGTGCAGATACCAGAAAACAAGAGAATCAACCCTGAGTGTGACAGGATGTCTGAGACGTCTGAAGACTAAACATATAAACAACTAAACAGGTTGTGCACATTAACTTTAGTGATCTGACCTGATGATGTACTGAACAAAAGCATTTAGCACTGAATGGCACAAAGAAAGCACCAGCAGCAACAGGAAATAACCTGATGGCAAACAGGAAGTAGAGGTTAGGGCACACACACACACAGTGGGTGGATTATAACAGATTAGAGACAGAGGTATAATTCATACTGATTCATGATTAAAATAACAAACATGCATAACAAAGTTTATCTACGGATATATGGAAACTTTTATAGTGAAAATCCATCAACACGTTTGACTGAACGACACCTGCGACAGCTTTGGGGCCACTTATCTTAAACGTTTGGCTCCCTGTGAGTTGCAGGTGAATCCTGTCAAAAATAAGCTGAGCTTTGATCGTTATATGTGTCGTGGGATTAAATATCGATACCGTGCTGCCTACAGGACGGAGCACGCAGAGGGATATTTGGAGGTAAACACTTTGTTCTCCAGCCCGTAGACGAAGAAGCTGTAGTCTTTCCCGCTGTAGGTGTAATAGGCGTGAGTGAGGGGCACCAGCTCGATGCTCTGACGCTGAGGAGGAGATCGCACGCTCAGAGTCGACACAGAGCAACAAACCTCAAAGAACGTGTCTGAGATCGGCCGCGTGTGCGTATCTGTACCTGCTGCAGGATGCGGCTGGTGGCGGTGAAGCGCTCGAGGTGTTCGTTAATCAGTTTTGTTGAAACGTCACAGATCTCCTGATCCGGGAAACCCTGGATAGGATACACCTGGCAGCAGCAGGAAGTCTGTATTATTATAAATGCATTCGTATAGTTCATATTCATCCACTCGCTACAGTGGACACGCGGACCAATCAGGACAGAGGAAGCAGCCGGTGTGGATCCAAGAAAGAAAAATAAATGTTTTTTTTACCAGCAAACTCTCATCGATGAAGAAAGCGTCTCCCGACACCTTCT